>NC_074669.1:39656581-39956581 GCF_029448725.1 Salvelinus fontinalis | reverse complement strand
AGCATGGCTACCACAGAAATCTGCAGCAATACACCATCTCAGACTGGTTTGCGCTTAGTGGGACAATCATTTGTTTTTCAACAGGATAATCACTGAAACACACTTCTAGGCTGTGTAAGGGCTATTTGACCACGAAGAAGAGTGATGGAGTGCTGCATCAGATGACCTGGCCTCCACAATCACCCGACCTCAACCCAATTGAGATGGTTTGGGATGAGTTGGACTGCAGAGTGAAGAAAAAGCAGCCAAGTGCTCAGCATATGTGGGAACTCCTTCAAGACTGTTGAAAAAGCATTTCAGGTGAAGCTGGTTGAGAATGCCAAAAGTGTGCAAAGCTGTCATCAAGGCAAAGGGTGGCTACTTTGAAGAATCTAAAATATATTTTGATTTGTTTAACACTTTTTTGGTTACTACATGATTCCATGTGTTACTTCGTAGTTTTGATGTCTTCACTGTTATTCTATAACATAGAAAATAGTAAAAATAAAGAAAACCCTTGAATGAGTAGGTGTGTCCAAACTTTGACTGGTACTGCACACACACACACACACACACACACACACACACACACACACACACACACACACACACACACACACACACACACACACACACACTGCTATTTCAGCCACACCCGTTGCTGACAGGTGTATAAAATCGAGCACACAGCCATGCAATCTCCAAAGACAAACACTGGCAGTAGAATGGCCTTACTGAAGAGCTCAGTGACTTTCAACGTGGCACCGTCATGGGATACCACCTTTCCAACAAGTTAGTTTGTCAAATTTCTGCCCGACCTCATTAATGCTCTAGTGGCTGAATGGAAGCAAGTCCCCGCAGCAATGTTCCAACATCTAGTGGAAAGCCTTCCCAGAAGAGTGGAGGCTGTTAAGGCAGCTAAAGGGAGGACCAACTCCATATTAATGCCCATGATTTTGGAATGAGATGTTCGACAAGCAGTTGTCCACGTACTTTTGGTCATGTAGTGTATCTATCTTTTGAGACTGATCCATCTATCAACATTATCTATCGAGGTCTGTCTGTCTATCGAGGTCTGTCTGTCTGTCTAGATAGGGTCCATACCTGTAGAAGGACCACTTCAGCAGGAACTGTCTTGCAGCCCTGGGGAAGCTGGTGCTGCCCTCGTGGGGCTTGAGCACCTGGTTGACCACGTTGTCCAGCCAGGCGGCCCACTGGTCCAGAGAGCTCTGCTGCTGCAAGGTCACCTTGAAGTCCTGCTCCAGCCGCTGGACCACAGTCTCGTCACACTGGCATACCCACGACGCCTGCTCCTGTAGACCAACAACACACACCCCCCAAGTCTGAGAGGATTTACAAGGTACAGGTACAAACAGAAAGGCATGCACACATGGACACACACACACACACGCACAGTGGGAAGAAAACACTTCCAACAAAGATGTACCCAAGGAATTATTAGTTCCATGGTCCTACCTGTACGTTGGCGAAGTCGACGCGGTTGAGGTCGCTGAGCATCTGATTGATCTGTGAGGTGTTCTGCAGCACGGCGCGGGCCGCCTGGGCCAGGTGGTTCAGAGAGGTGTACCGACGCAAGGTCTGAGCAAATGCACTCACCACCGCTGCCTACAGCACATACAAGAGATGGTTAACTTCACCTGGGAATGTATCGCGTGTAATGTATATCTGCGAGTTCAGCTGTCTGCAGAAAGACTAAGAGGGTGTTGGAAGGTGTTTTGTACCTTGGTGCGTACAATCTCATTGGGAAAGTCGCTCATGGCTGTGGTCAGCCAGCCCTCCAGACTCTTGGCAAAGTTGCGAATGGCCTGAGTGAGAGTACCTGCAATAAAAAAAAAATCAGCTGGGATAAATATAATACATTGAGTGCGATAATGATAATGTTATTATAATGTAGTAATGCTGAAGGTAGGGAGGTGTACTGACTGGGGACAGGGCGTAACACGTCAGGGATGAGGATCTCCACCAGGGCCTGGTACAGGATATGGTCACAGCTCCTCATCCACAGCTTGACAGGCTCATACTTGCACAGAGCCATCAGCTTCTCCCTTGGGATCACGCCCTCCATGTCCTCATCACTGTACACACACACAAAAATCACTAAAAGCACAGTTTTCAATCACAGAAAACATACATGCATATAAAGCGTGAAAGCAAATATGACATTTTTTCCTAATTCAAATATTACTTTCTCAATCCTCTGTTGTCTGACCTGTTGGGGATGGTGATGGTTACGTCACTAGATGGCGCTGTTGAATACCAGAAGGTCTGCCACAGCTTCTCAATGTAGTGGAACTGGAGGTTCATCACCACATCCAGAGTAGCCTACGGGGGAGAGGAGGAGGAGGGGAGACGGGAAGGACAAAACACAGAGCTGAGCCATGGCAACCAGACACACAACAAAGTTTCTCTGCAGTAGCCTCCCGACTGGTTAGAGGCTGAGTCCAAGCTAAACGCTGCCTTCCTTCCAACCCATTGATCCCAAATCAGAACAGATAATATTTGAGTGATATTTACTAGGAATTCAACTGTAACATGGCTTTAACAGGGACTATAGTGTGTGCTGTAAGTGTGTAGCTCCCTGCAATATTGGGCAGCCTCAACTCCACACGGCTTCCTCATTCCCGTTTGAACTCTCACATACCGAGTTCTGAGCATGTGCTACACACTATAATCAACACGCCAATCAAATCTCCACATGACAGATTTACTATACTAAAGATTTACCAACTCACTATACAATTTTCCAGTAACATTATGGGCTAATTATGGGCAGGACATGCTCCCAGTCTCCAGTTACAGCCCGGCACAGTATAGGCTTTCCTTCAATCACATGATATGTTTTTGCTTCCTCTCCAAGGATCACTATGGTAACTGTGTTTACCGTTGCTCTGGGCAACAGCTTAAACACTAAACTCCAAAACAAAAAGAAGAATTCCCCTGCCCCTACAAACAAGCGTTTTGCCTCCCCAGTTTCGACACACAGGAAAAACAGCATGCTTTAGAAACTATGGCTAGAGTGAGAGAGAAAAGGGAGAGGGAGAGAAAAGAATGACAGATGACTGAGGTTCCTTAACACTGCCCCCACACACATACACTTCTTTATGTGGTTTTACCTGATTTATTCATTTCCTTCCGCGCTGGAGTTTTTTTTGCTCATTTTTTCATTCAACTCAACAAAAGCATGCTTAATTGGTGTGTCTGATAGCAGGATATTTGGTTCTTATCAATAACTGTGACATATAATAATAAATGCATGTATGGGCGCCAAAGTGAATGAATATGAATGTGTATAGAGGTAATTAATGCTTTGCTTGTATGAAACAAAATGTTCCGACCATAAGGTGCTACAGAGGGTAGTGAGTACGGCCCAGTACATCACTGGGGCAAAGCGTCCTGCCATCCAGGACCTACAGTGCCCTCAGAAAGTATTCAGACCCTTTGACTTTTTCCACATTTTGTTACGTTACAGCGTAACAATATTCTAAAATTGCTTAAATAAAAAAAATATCCTCAGCAATCTACACACAATACCCCATAATAACAAAGCGAAAACAGGTTTATAAATGTTTGCTAATTTCTTTAAAAAATATATTTTAAAAATACCTTATTTACATAGGTATTCAGACCCTTTGCTAGGACAATTACCACAGGTGGACTCCAATCAAGTTGTAGAAACATCTCAAGGATGATCAATGGAAACAGTATGCACCGGAGTTCAATTTCAAGTCTCATAGCAAAAGATCTGAATACCTATGTAAATAAGGTATTTCTGTTTAAAATGTTTAATAAATTTGCAAAAATGTATAAAAACCTGTTTTCACTTTGTCATTATGGGGTATTATATGTGTGGATTTCTGATGATTTTGTTTTATTTAATGCATTTTAGAATAAGGCTGTAACGTAACAAAATCTGGAAAAAGTCCAGGGTTCTGAATACTTTCCGAAGGCACTGTACATGTACAAATTACCTCGACTAACCTGTACCCCCACACATTGAGTCGGTATCGGTACCCCATGTATATAGCCTTTTTACTTTTGTTTATTTAGTAAATGTGTTCTTAACTCCATTTCTTGAACTGCATAGTTGGTTAAGGGCTTGTAAGTAAACATTTCACGGTAAGTTCTACACCTGTCTGCATCGGCGCATGTGACAAATAAAATGTGATTTAATTTGAAACAGAAAATCTACAGTTGTATTTCTACTGAAAGCAGCGTGAGGAATAAGTTATTCCTGGACCTTCACCTTGATTTGTCCTTTGTATGCTTGTTACCTTTATTTTAAATAGTACATTTCATTTACCATCAATAATCCTCCTAGTATAAAGTTAACAGATGGTTGTTTGCTCACAAAGAGAAAAGCGCATAAACATTAAACACACAGAAACACACATAGAGCTGTGAGAGTGACAGAAATGCGCCGGCCAGACAAAGGTAGGAGCCCATGTGCCTGTCCAATGACCAGGCAACACAAAGGCCCACGGGGAGGCGAGCACAAAAAGACACCAAGATGTCCGCCCAGCGCGCTGAAAGGTTAATTGGCATGTCTTGAAAGCTGAGCTGAGATGAAAGGAGGCTGGAACAAAAGGAGCGTGGTGTGGCTGGACAGAGGGAGGCCACGGATAATATGATAAACCCACGGCTTCAGTGCTTTAATTAAGCTTTTCAGGGCACCTCTCCCTTTCGGTCTCTCCTTCTCTCTCTATAGCTTGGAAAGTCCTGCAAAAATGTACATTACACATTTCACCCCCTCCCTCATCACTGTATCCCATCCAGGGAGTTGGTATTCTCTTCGGTCACATTCAACAGTAACTAAGGATGTGTTCTAGCACCAGCTCTGAAATGTCTTTTCCCCCATACATAATTTCATCAAATTTGCAGTGCCGTCGACTAGGACAGGATACCTGTTGAGGGCTGCAGTCTAATCGCTCTCTCTGGCAGCGCGTGTTGCACCAAACCAGACCACACCAGAGCAGTGCAGAGTTTGCAGCTAGTTGGCGCTGCGTCGCACATACCTCACAGTGGTCCCTGTACAGGTTCTGCAGCTTCTTCACATCATTTATGTTGATACGCTCGGGGAGGGGCTGGGTGCCGAGGTCAGGGGTGGGGAACGGGGGCAGGACATGTGACACATCTGCGGACACGATGACACACGGTCAAATCCCAAACAACAACAGAGGTGTTTAATAATAATAATGTTAAGTGACATAATTACATTTTGCATCCAGTGATTAAACTGGGCTGGCCCTACCCTAGGCTACCATGCAAGCAGTCTAAAAGCCTTTTATCATGACTGTTTTATCCTCAGTGTTCACAAACTATGGAATTAATGCGAGCTCTGTTTTGGTACAGGGGACCTGATGGTCTCTCAGTGTTACAGTGTGGCCAGCGGAGCTTCTTACCAATGTACTGCTGGTGGTGCTGGCTCTGGGCTGCCACAGACTGCTCTGGGGTGCTGGCTGAGTGCTGGGAGCCTCCTGACAGGCTGTCTCCCATGCCATCCACCTTCTGGAGGGGCTTGAACCTGCGGAAAGGGGAGAGGGCAGCACAGCTATATTGGGTGGGGCTGGGAAGAACTAAAGGATGACTGGGAGAGGAGAGGAAGCACAAACGAGGAGAGGAGAGAGTGGAGAATAAAGGCAGGTGTGAGGTTAAATAAACCATGTATCTGAAATGAGGACGAGTGCACCACTTCACTCCATTACAGAGAAGCATTTCAAAATCCACTAAAGTCATTTGGGCAGAGGCAGGGGGGACATGAAGTCAAATGTTCAAAGAATATCAAAAGGAACTGGATTAAAGCTTTGTCAGACAGTATGGACAGATGAGAGAGAAAGAGAGAAGAGGTGGAGGATGTGAGCGGGAGGGTTCACCTCTGTTTCTGGTGCATGGGTTGCTGTCTCATGGCCATGTACTGAGAGTCCTCTTGCAGTCTGTTGAGTGGTGAGTCTGGCTTCAGCCTGATGCCATAGTAGTGGTACTTGGAGTTGCCCCTGGAACAAACAGGAACATGGGGGGTTAATAAGGAAATTGTAATCAGCTTCGTAATCTGTTTTATCATCATCAGAATAAATCCTCACTATCAGCATCATCAATCAATCTTTCTAATCTATCATTAACATTATCCTACACCTGCCCATCATTACCATCACGGACATACCTAGTGCCGAGGCGGCGGGTCCTGAGGCCCATGAAGACCGAGCGGATGAGTTTCCCGAAGGAGGCAGCGTTGACCGGGTCCAGTTTCTGCTCCTGACAATGGCGCAGGTAGTGGTTGTAGAGGGAGCTCCGGGGCAGGCTCACCCCCTCCGCTGTCTCATAGTTATCCAGCAGCCACTGCAGCTACACCCACACACACAGCACAGAGACACACCGTCAGTCACCTACTGGACACCTACTGCTGCACTCTGATCCTCACAGTACCTCAGAGGAGGCTGGTGGGAGGAGCTATAGGAGGACAGGCTCATTGTAATAGCTGGAATGGAATAAATGTAACGGTATCAAACATCAAAAATATTGAAACCACTCGTTTGCCTCCGTTCCATTAATTCCATTCCAGCTATTACAATGAGCACGTCCTCCTATAGCTCCTCCCACGAGCCTCCTCTGCAGTACCTCCATCCTGCAGCTGTCTGCCCAAGGAGAGGGAGAGCACTGCCTTCTATTATCACATCAAAGGACAGCAGAAACACACACACACACATTTAGTGAGTTTAAACATGAGGGTGAGAATTTAGATTTTGGCTTAAAACTGTCAGGGGGGGGTGAATTAGTGTATTTGATGTGATAATTGCTCCTTCATTGCCTCATCAGAAGACCACATATTATACCTGTTCACTAGAGCAATATAGAACTCTGCTCACCCCTATTCTCCAATAGAAAGGACTTCCCTGTCTGTGTGGCTGGTGATTGGTGGAGAGGTAAAGGGAAGATGATCGCCAGTTGGAATATAAATAAATACAAGCTGTGGGGATGGATATTTTTCTCCATTAACAGGTTGGCCAGACTGAGTGTGGCAGACACAGCATCAAGTGGACTAGAGACTTGATGACAATAATATGACTGTCAGGAGCTGCTTGATGATTTAGAGATTCTAGATAGGTGACCAAGGGTTAAGACCGGGAATGGAGAAGAACCCCCTAGCGTCCAATGAAATAGCTGGTTTGAATGGCAGCTCTGGTAAAGTAGTGGTTGAAAAGGAGGGAGGGTGTTGTGTGGATATAACAATCACATAGCGGACATGATGTGGAGGATGGGGAATCTGAAAACGCAAGAGGTTAAATATGCATAGCTTTTGTCAAGACATGGCCAAGGCAAGCCCAGCCAGCAGCAAGTCCCACAATCAACAAGTTGTGGTTGAGCAACAAGCGGCAGCAGATGCAAGGAAAGTCTATGGTCAGACGACAATGTAGTGTTTTATGCCACAGCACCGTGAGGCTAGCATTAGCAGAAGTCTGTCAGTATGTTCCCTTCAGCAGTAAGAGAAGATATCTCAGTGACAAGTGGTAGTGTAGCCCACAGCCAGGGAGACAAAGGCGGGCCTTTCTAGTCCTTTTCAAAGAAAGTTCCTGTTTGACTTACATGGCTGTTGAGCAGGCTGCTTTTGTGAGTTGCAATCCCTTCAGACTTTTGGAGGTTTTCAATCGCCATTTCAAGCTAAAGAAAAAAAAGGAGCATGCAAAAAAATAATTAAAAACGGGAGGAAGCAAAAAAGGAGGGAAACGAAAAAGAGAGGGAGAGAGGAGTTGAGGTGAAGGGGGGTAGACAGAGAAAACAAAATCACAAAACAGAAAGGAAATAAGACGGTTAGCTGCAGCCAGATCTCTACATTTCTATTACACTCAGTCAGTCTTGCGACCAAATTCATTATTGGCTGACAAAAGCATGCAAATGAGGGGGACTCAAGGGGTTAAGCTGCTGACTGAAGGCCTTCCTGGTTTGACACTATGCAAATGCACTCCGCAAACAGGGCCACGTCACACCATGCACAGTGACAATGAGTCAACAAATTCCACCTTTACCCCAAAATAATCATCACACAATGCAAAACATGACCAGTTATATGGAATGGTCGGTCACTGTTGCAACCGATTCAAGACAAGGACCGACTGGCCTAATACAAAACACATCTTACAGGAGATATAGATTTCCATATCATCCCCCTCTGTTCTTTCCGTTTGTTTTCCCAAAGGAACCATTTCAATGAATTTACCAGATCATTTAGATATTTTCTGCGCTATCATGGACTAGAGAAAATAGAGAGAAGATAAACTAGCGGGCATAGTGAATGATAAAACCTGGGACTGGGCTTGCTTTAAAGGGGGGGGGGGGGGGGAAGACACCCACAGAAAGATGCGTGGTACAGTGGCCAAACTTGAGAAGAAAAAGAGCAGGCATCGTTCCAAGGCCTTAAAAAGTCTCCCAAGGGCTGTTGGCCAAATGGTAATGAGGCCGAGGGGTTGCTTTGTTTCGCAGGGCGCTCAAGTGCCTGTGAAAAACTCCAAAACAAGGCAGCACTGAATTATTTAAGCCAGCCTGCGCCCTGCTTCCCCTGTCCTGCTCTTCCCGTAACGCCATGGGGCACTGGGGAGGTTGAGGCCCACCCCATACTCAGGTTTCCCTGAGGCTCAGCCGATAGGCCAGGCAAGCAGGTGTGATGACAGTCACGCCAGCGTGCGTCACAGCCACGGCAGCGTAAGGCAGGGCAATTTGTCTGCTAGGGCAGAGCAATTTGTTTGTTGGTGTAACTAATCATTTAGACACGCTTCATATACTGTAGGATACTTTAATCCGTACACGGCTTAAAAAGCTGTTTAGTAAAGGCAACCATAAACAATCCCTCGTATATGTAATGATTTGGAATTACTGACTCTCCGACATGGGCATTCATTTCTCAACTGTTGGTGCCTCTACTACAGTCGAAGTCGGAAGTATACATACACTTTGGTTGAAGTCATTAAAACCCGTTTTTCAACCTCTCCACAAATTTCTTGTTAACAAACTATAGTTTTGGCAAGTCGGTTAGGACATTACTTTGTGCATGACACAAGTAATTTTCCCAACAATTGTATAGACAGATTATTTCACTTCTAATTCACTGTATCACAATTCCAGTGGGTAAGACGTTTACATACACTAAGTTGACAGTGCCTTTAAACAGCTTGGAAAATTCCAGAAAATTATCATGGCTTTGGAAGCTTCTGACATCATTTGAGTCAATTGGAGGTGTACCTGTGGATGTATTTCAAGGCCTACCTTCAAACTCATTGCCTCTTTGCTTGACCACACAAGTCTGGCTCTTCCTTGGGAGCAATTCCCAAACGCTTGAAGGTACCACGTTCATCTGTACAAACAATAGTACGCAAGTACAGCAAAGGACCTAGTACAGCAAAGGACCTTGTGAAGATGCTGGAGGAAGCAGGTACAAAAGTATCTATATCCACAGTAAAAAGAGTCCTATATCGACAACCTGAAAGGCCGCTCAACAAGGAAGAAGCCACTGCTCCAAAACCGCCATAAAAAGGCCAGACTACGGTTTGCAGCTGCACATGGAGTCAAAGATCGTACTTTTTGGAGAAATGTCCTCTGGTCTGATGAAACAAAAATAGAACTGTTTGGCCATAATGACCATCGTTATGTTTGGAGGAAAAAGGCGGGAGGCTTGCAAGCTGAAGAACACCATCCCAACCGTGAAACACAGGGGTGGCAGCATCATGTCGTGGGGGTGCTTTGCTGCAGGAGGGACTGGTGCACTTCACAAAATAGATGGTATCATGAGGATGGAAATAATGTGGATATATTGAAACAACATCTCAAGACATCAGTCAGGAAATTAAAGATTGGTCGCAAATGGGTCTTCCAAATGGACAATTACCCCAAGCATGCTTCCAAAGGACAACAAAGTCAAGGTATTGAAGTGGCCATCACAAAGCCCTGACCTCAATCCCATTGAAAATTTGTGGGCAGAACTGAAAAAGCATGTGCGAGCAAGGAGGCCTATAAACCTGACTCAGATACACCAGCTCTGTCAGGAAGAATGGGACAAAATTCACCCAACTTATTGTGGGAAGCTTGTGCAAGGCTACCCGAAACAGTTGACCCAAGTTAAACAATTTAAAGGCAATGCTACCAAATACTAATTGAGTGTATGTAAACTTCTGACCCACTGGAAATGTGATGAAAGAAATAAAAGCTGAAATAAATCACTCTCCACTATTATTCTGACATTTCACATTCTTAAAATAAAGTGGTGATCCTAACTGACCTAAGACAGGGAATTTTTACTGTGATTAAATGTCAGGAATTGTGAAAAAATTAGTTTAAATATATTTGGCTAAGGTGTATGTAAACTTCCGACTTCAACTATATACCATAATGTTTGATGGACTTATGTAGTCATATCACAATCATGTCACTGACAAACCTACTGGACTGGAAACATTCTCCCTACTAAATTCCTAAGTCCTAACAAACAGCAAACAAGGACAGAGTATATGTAACCCATCCAAGGTGCTCACCATAGCGGAGGAGGAGCGGGAAGAGTGTGAGGCATGGTGGCGACCCCCATCCATGCCCCCGCCGTGGATCAGGTAGGTGCCGCCACCGGAGATGACCTGACTACCGCCCACATCCATGGCGATGCCCACCATACCGTGGGGCGGCCCGCCGCCGGCCGAGGAGACCACCGTGGTGACCTGGGCACCCCCACCCTGAGAGTCAAAGTAGGCTCCTCCACTACCTTGCCCATACAGCTGGGCCTCGGGGTTATAGGAGTAGGCTGTCCGGCTGGGGAGAGAGGTGCTATAACGTAAAGGTATGACCTCAGATCTATACAGAGTGAAATATGAATCACATACTGTAACATTGCATCACTTAGCTTATGTTCCTATTATAGTATTACCCATTGGGTTGCAAAGAGAGGGTACAGTGCTTTGACTTTTTCCACATTTTATTGTGTTAGACAGAAAATGAAATAGCTTAAATTAAAAATTTGGGGGTCACTGGTCTACATACAATACCCTATAATATAAAAGTGGAATGATGTTTTTCGTTTTTTTTTTTTTTTTTTTTAACAAATGATTTCAAACTGAAAATCTGAAATGTCTTGAGTCAATAAGTATTCAAGCCCTTTGTTATGGCAAGCCTAAAGAAGTTCAGGAGTAGAAATGTGCTTAACATGACACATAAGTTGCAATCATAGTGTTGAACATGATTTTAGAATGACTACCTCATCTCTGTTCCCCACACATACAATTATCTGTAAGGTAACTCAGTCAAGTGGGGAATTTCAAAACACAGATTCATCAAAGACCAGGGAGGTTTTCCAATGCCTCACAAAGAAGGGCACCTATTGGTAGATGGGTATAAAAAAAGCAGACATTGAATATCCCTTTAAGCATGGTGAAGTTATTAATTACACTTTGGATTGTGTATCAATACACCCAGTCACTACAAAGATACAGGTGTCCTTCCTAACTCAGCTGCCGGAGAGGAAGGTAACCGCTCAGGGATTTCAACATGAGGCCAATGGTGACGTTAAAACAGGTACAGTGTTTAATGGTTGGGATAGGAGAAAAGTGAGGCTGGATCAACAACATTGTATTTATTCCACAATACTAACTTATCTGACAGAGTGAAAAGAAGGAAGCCTGTACAGAATAAAAATATTTAAAAACATGCATCCTATTTGCAACAAGGCACTAAAGTAATACTGCAAAAGATTGTTGTCTTGGCTGTGTGCTTAGGGTCGTTGTCCTGTTGGAAGGTGTACGTTCACCCCGGTCTGAGGTCCTGAGCAGGGGTCTCTCTGTACTTTGCTCCATTCATCTTTTCCTCGATCCTGACCAGTCTCCCAGTCCCTGCCACTGAAAAACATCCCAACAACATGATGCTACAACCACCATGCTTCACCGTAGGGATGGTGCAAGGTTTCCTCCAGACGTGACGCTTGGCATTCACCTCCCTGACCAAGGCCCTACTCCACCAATTGCTCAGTTTGGCCAGGCGGCCAGCTCTAGGAAGAGTCTTGGTGGTTCCAAACATCTTCCATTTAAGAATTATTTTTTTGGTACTCTTCCCCAGATCTGTGCATCGACAGAGTCATATCTTGGAGGTCTACGGACAATTCCTTCGACCTCATGGCGTCTACCTCACGCACTGTCAACTGTGGGACCTTATACACAGTCGTGGCCAAACGTTTTGAGAATGAAAATGTATATTTGTGTCACAAAGTCTGCTGCCTCAGTTTGTATGATGGCAATTTGCATATGCTCCAGAATGTTATGAAGAGTGATCAGATGAATTGCAATTAATTGCAAAGTCCCTCTTTGCCATGCAAATGAACTGAATCCTCCAAAAACATTTCCACTGCATTTCAGCCCTTCCACAAAAGGACCAGCTGACATCATGTCAGTGATTCTCTCGTTAACACAGGTGTGAGTGTTGACGAGGACAAGGCTGGAGATCACTCGCTCATGCTGAATTGAGTTCGAATAACCGACTGGAAGCTTCAAAAGGAGGGTGGTGCTTGGAATCATTGTTCTTCCTCTGTCAACCATGGTTACCTGCAAGGAAACACGTGCCGTCATCATTGCTTTGCACAAAAAGGGCTTCACAGGCAAGGATATTGCTGCCAATAAGATTGCACCTAAATCAAGCATTTATCGGATCATCAAGAACTTCAAGGAGAGCGGTTCAATTGTTATGAAGAAGGCTTCAGGGCGCCCAAGAAAGTCCAGCAAGCGCTAAGACCGTCTCCTAAAGTTGATTCAGCTGCCGGATCGGGGCACCACCCGTACAGAGCTTGCTCAGGAATGGCAGCAGGCAGGTGTGAGTGCATCTGCACGCACAGTGAGGCGAAGACTTTTGGAGGATGGCCTGGTGTCAAGAAGGGCAGCAAAGAAGCCACTTCTCTCCAGGAAAAACATCAGGGACAGACTGATATTCTGCAAAAGGTACAGGGATTGGACTGCTGAGGATTGGGGTAAAGTAATTTTCTCCCTTTCCGATTGTTTGGGGCATCTGGAAAAAAGCTTGTCCGGAGAAGACAAGGTGAGCGCTACCATCAGTCCTGTGTCATGCCAACAGTAAAGCAACCTGAGACCATGCATGTGTGGGGTTGCTTCTCAGCCAAGGGAGTGGGCTCACTCACAATTTTGCCTACGAACACAGCCATGAATAAAGAATGGTACCAACACATCCTCCGAGAGCAACTTCTCCCAACCATCCAGGAACAGTTTGGTGACGAACAATGCATTTTCCAGCATGATGGAGCACCTTGCTATAAGACAAAAGTGATAACTAAGTGGCTCAGGTAACAAAACATTGATATTTTGCGTCCATGGCCAGGAAACTCCCCAGACCTTAATCCCATTGAGAACTTGTGGTCAATCCTCAAGAGGCAAACAAAAACGCACATATTCTGACAAACTCCAAGCATTGATTATGCAAGAATGGGCTGCCATCAGTCAGGATGTGGCACAGAAGTTAACTGACAGCATGCCAGGGCGGATTGCAGAGGTCTTGAAAAAGAAGGGTCAACACTGCAAATATTAACTATGCATCAATTTCATGTAATTGTCAATAAAAGCCTTTGACACTTATGAAATGCTTGTAATTATACTTCAGTATTCCATAGTAACATCTGACAAAAATATCTAAAGACACTGAAGCAGCAAGCTTTGAAAATGTATATTTGTGTCATTCTCGAAACTTTTGGCCATGACTGTAGACAGGTGTGTTCCTTTTCAAATCATGTCCAATTAATTGAATTTACCAAAGGTGGACTCAATCAAGCTGTAAAAACACCTCAAGGATGATCAATGGAAACAGGATGCACCTGAGCTCAATTTCAAGTGTCCTAGCAAAGGATCTGAATACTTATGTAAATAACCTGTTTTTGCTTTGTCATTATGGGGTATTGTGTGTAGATTGATGAGGGAAAAAACAATTGAATCCATTTTTGAATAAGGCTGTAACGTAACAAAATGTGTAAAAAGTCTGAATACTTGCCGAATGCACTGTATGCGTCAGCCTACTAATTATACAAATAGGCCCTATTATATTTAAAAATTAAAATTCAATTCGCTAGCCTACTTTGTAGGCCGCATGTGCTGCCCCAGAATCGCATGTTCTCTTCTGCTTTCATGGTATGAACGATGTGCGTAATTCCAGTCCATATAATACAGTACAAATACAGTAATACAGTTCACACTCGAAAATATTAGTCTACAGGAACTAGATTAATTTATTTACCCAAGAGAGCATATAGCTAGCTACATCTATGGTTTTTCTGTTTTTCTGTTATCCATAATGTGCAGTTGCCTAGATCATATATACTACCATTCAAATGTTTGGGGTCACTTATAAATGTCCATGTTTTTAAAAGAAAAGCAAATTTTTTGTCCATTAAAATAACATCAAATTGATCAGAAATACAGTGTAGACATTGTTAATGTTGTAAATGACTATTGTAGCTGGATACAGAATATTTTTTATGGAATATCTACATAGGCCCATTATCAGCAACCATCACTCCTGTATTCCAATGGAACGTGGTGTTAGCTAATCCAAGTTTATAATTGTAAAAGGCTAATTGATCATTAGAAAACCCTTTTGCAATTATTTTAGCACAACTGAAAACTGTTTTACTGATTAAAGAAGCAATCCAACTGTCCTTCTTTAGACTAGTTGGTATCTGAAGCGTCAGCATTTGTGGGTTCGATTACAGGCTCAAAATGACCAGAAACAAATAACTTTCTTCTGAAACTCGTCAGTCTATTCTTGTTTTGAGAAATGAAGGCTATTCCATGCGAGAAATTGCCAAGAAACTGAAGATCTTGTACAACATTGTGTACTACTCCCTTCACAGAACAGCGCAAACTGCTTCTAACCAGAATAGAAAAGAAGAGTGGGAGGCCCTGGTGCACAACTGAGCAAGAGGACAAGTACATTAGAGTGTCTAGTTTGAGAAACAGACGCATCACAAGTCCTCAAATGGCAGCTTCATTAAATAGTACCCGCAAAACACCAGTCTCAACATCAACAGTGAAGAGGCAACTCCGGGATGCGGAGTCACTGTATTTTAAGTTATTTTAAAATGGACAAAAAAAATGCTTTTCTTTCAAAAACAAGGACATTTCTATGTGATGGTGTATGTATTGGGCAAGTGCACAATAATTTGGGCTTTTTGGGGTTTGGGCTCAATAAATGATGTTAATGTAGGGCTCATAAAATGTATTTAATATATGGCTCATCAGGCTCAGGTAGCATCAGGTTTGAATGTTCATGCTGAACAAAGCTCTAATCAAAGACATATTTAAATTATTTATTATGCATGCTTTTGAATAACACTTCCAGTTTTCTATTTTCTTTTATGTAAGCCTACCTTAGAATGACACATAATTCACAGAGAGTTATATAAATAGCACTTCCAGTTCAAACGGGAATAGAGGGAAGCCCGGTAATTTCTTGAACGTTTGAAAAGACCTCCCGGGTGGCGCAGTGGTCTAGGGCACTGCATCGCAGTGCTAGCTGCGCCACCAGAGTCTCTGGGTTCGCGCCCAGGCTGGGCTGGGTTCGCGCCCAGGCTCTGTCGCAGCCGGCCGCAACCGGGAGGTCTGTGGGGCGACGCACAATTGGCATAGCGTCGTCCGGGTTAGGGAGGGTTTGGCCGGTAGGGATATCCTTGTCTCAGTATGTAAAAAAAAAAATGTAATAAAAATGTATGCACTCTACTGTAAGTCGCTCTGGACAAGAGCGTCTGCTAAATGACTAAAATGTAAAAAATGAAAATAATAACGTGCAAAGGTTGCAGAATCCAGGCGTGGAAAACTTTTAGAGACTTACCCAGAAAGACTCAGAACTGTAATCACTGCCAAAGGTGCTTCTACAAAGTATTGACTCAGGGGTGTGAATACTTATGTAAATTAGATATTTAGACATTTCAATTTCCAAACAATTTCCAAACATTTGTAACATTTTCTAAAAACATGTTATCATTATGGGATATTGTACACTGCTCAAAAAAATAAAGGGAACACTTAAACAACACAATGTAACTCCAAGTCAATCACACTTCTGTGAAATCAAACTGTCCACTTAGGAAGCAACACTGATTGACAATACATTTCACATGCTGTTGTGCAAATGGAATAGACAACAGGTGGAAATTATAGGCAATTAGCAAGACACCCTCAATAAAGGAGTGGTTCTGCAGGTGGTGACCACAGACCACTTCTCAGTTCCTATGCGTCCTGGCTGATGTTTTGGTCACTTTTGAATGCTGGCGGTGCTTTCACTCTAGTAGTAGCATGAGACGGAGTCTACAACCCACACAAGTGGCTCAGGTAGTGAAGCTCATCCAGGATGGCACATCAATGCGAGCTGTGGCAAGAAGGTTTGCTGTGTCTGTCAGCGTAGTGTCCAGAGCATGGAGGCGCTACCAGGAGACAGGCCAGTATATCAGGAGACGTGGAGGAGGCCGTAGGAGGGCAACAACCCAGCAGCAGGACCGCTACCTCCGCCTTTGTGCAAGGAGGAGCAGGAGGAGCACTGCCAGAGCCCTGCAAAATGACCTCCAGTAGGCCACAAATGTGCATGTGTCTGCTCAAACGGTCAGAAACAGACTCCATGAGGGTGGTATGAGGGCCCGACGTCCACAGGTGGGGGTTGTGCTTACAGCCCAACACCATGCAGGACGTTTGGCATTTGCCAGAGAACATCAAGATTGGCAAATTCGCCACTGGCGCCCTGTGCTCTACACAGATGAAAGCAGGTTCACACTGAGCACATGTGACAGACGTGACAGAGCGTTCTGCTGCCTGCAACATCCTCCAGCATGACCGGTTTGGTGGTGGGTCAGTCATGGTGTGGGGTGGCATTTCTTTGGGGGGCCGCACAGCCCTCCATGTGCTCGCCAGAGGTAGCCTGACTGCCATTAGATACCGAGATGAGATCCTCAGACCCCTTGTGAGACCATATGCTGGTGCGGTTGGCCCTGGGTTCCTCCTAATGCAAGACAATGCTAGACCTCATGTGGCTGGAGTGTGTCAGCAGTTCCTGCAAGAGGAAGGCATTGATGCTATGGACCGCCCGTTCCCCAGACCTGAATCCAATTGAGCACATCTGGGACATCATGTCTCGCTCCATCCACCAACGCCACGTTGCACCACAGACTGTCCAGGAGTTGGCGGATGCTTTAGTCCAGGTCTGGGAGGAGATCCCTCAGGAAACCATCCGCCACCTCACCAGGAGCATGCCCAGGTGTTGTAGGGAGGTCATACAGGCACGTGGAGGCCACACACACTACTGAGCCTCATTTTGACTTGTTTTAAGGACATTACATCAAAGTTGGATCAGCCTGTAGTGTGGTTTTCCACTTTAATTTTGAGTGTGACTCCAAATCCAGACCTCCATGGGTTGATAAATTTGATTTCCATTGATAATTTTTGTGTGATTTTGTTGTCAGCACATTCAACTATGTAAAGAAAAAAGTATTTAATAAGAATATTTTATTCATTCAGATCTAGGATGTGTTATTTTAGTGTTCCCTTTATTTTTTTGAGCAGTGTATATAGATGGGTGAGAAAAAAAAATATTTAATCCATTTTGAATTCAGGTTGTAACACAACATAATGTGGAATAAGTCAAGGAGTATGAATACTTTCTGAAGGCACTTTGAACGTTACTGGAAACTTTAGAAGTTTACCAGTAAACTACCAGAATTTTGTATCTTTTAAGGATTTTATGTAATCTATCATAAAATATCTAGGGGCCCTTTTGGGTACTTCAGATTATCACAGGTGTCTGTAATTATCTCTGGCCCTCTGTGTGGCCTTATCACATGTAAAATATATGAAATAATTACATAAGATGATTTAAAAATTAAAAATAGAATGACAACGCTTTAAAACATTATCCTAAATACAAACCATCAACTTAGTGAATACCATTGTTTTTTTACTTTTATTTTACTCTGTCAATATGTATTCGCTGTCAATGTTTTGGCGTCAAACTAGTGGCAGTTATGAAAAAAGTCAGTCGTTGGAAGAGTTGTATTATTTTCAATTAATTATGCCATTGTTGATTAGATGCTATTTTCATAATTAGGCTATTTTCTCTTGAACCATATGGCATATCTACTAGAAACTCATGGACACATTAATATCATAAATGTTTTAAAGTTATTTAAGTATAAATGACCAAAGTTACGATAGATTTCCAGTTAACCTTTTACTGCAGTGGGCTAAATCAAGGTCACACACAGTTTTTCTTGGTAGTCTTAAACAAATCTACTTTGAAACAAAAGTACACATTTCACACACACATTTATGGTCTTAAAAAAAGAAGGAACCTGTACCATGTCTACACAGAGTTGAAATGTATTACATTTGGATTTTGCATCCCGATATTATACTTTATATACATCACAGAAGATTGAAATAAACAAAACCATTTTGTATTTATTAGGGATCCCCATTACTCTCCCTGGGGTCTAAACACATTAAGGCACTTAGAAAAGATAAAAACAGTACATCATATATTATACAATACAAAATACCACCATCAACATTATTTCAATCTACATGTGTGTAGAGTGCTAGTGTTTGTGTGCGTATGCGTGTGCCTGTACCTGTGTCCGTGTCTCTTCAGTCCCCGCTGTTCCATAAGGTGGATTTTTATCTGTTTTTTTCAATCTGATACTACTGCTTGTGTCAGTTACCTGATGTGCAATAGGGTTCCATGTAGTCAAAGCTCTATGTAATGCTGTGCACCTCCCATAGTCTGTTCTGGACTTGGGGATTGTCAAGGGACCTCTGGCAGCATGTCTTGTGAGGTATGTATCGGTGCAATTAGTTTGTCAATACTTCTTACAAAAGAAGTAGTGATTAAGTCAATCTCTCCTCCAATTTGAGCCATGAGAGATTGACATGCATATCATTAATGTTAGCTCCCCGTGCGCATATAAAGGCCAGACGTGCTGCCCTGTTATGAGCCAATTGTAATTTTCCTAAGTCCCTCTGTGCCACCTGACTACATGACTGAACAGTAGTCCAGGTGAGACAAAACTAGGGCCTGAAGGACCTGCCTTGTTGATGGTGTTGTTAAGAAGGCAGAGCAGCGCTTAATTATGAACAGATTTCTCTCCATTTTAGATAGTGTTATATAAACATGTTTTAACCATGACAGTTTAAAATCCAGGGTTACTCCAAGCAGTTTAGTCACCGCTACTTCCCATATTATTTATTACAATATTTAGTTGAGGTTAGGTGAATGTTTTGTAAGGGGCCTAGACATCTGCCCTGGGGAATTCCTGATTCTACCTGGATTATGTTGGAGAGGCTTCCATTAAATAACATCCTCTGTGTTCTGTTAGACAGGTACATTTTTATCCACAATATAGCAGGGGGTGTAAAGCCATAACACATACGTTTTTCCAGCAGCAGACTATGATCAATAATGTCAAAAGCCGTACTGAAGTCTAACAAAACAACCCCACAATCTTTTTATACTGCAAAATAGCATTGTATCTGGTCAAACACCATTTTTCAAAAAGTTAACTAATGGTTGGTGACTGGCTGATTGATCGACTATTTGAGCCAGTAAAGGGGGCTTTACTATTCTTAGGTAGCGGAATGACTTTTGCTTCCCTCCAAGCCTGAGGGCACACACTTTCTAGTAGGCTTAAATTGAAGATGTGGCAATATCTTCCGCTATTATTCTCATTTTCCATCCAAACTGTCAGACCCTGGTGGCTTGTCATTGTTGATAGACAACTTTTTCACCTCTTCTACACTCACTTTAAGGAATTCAAAATTACAATGCTTGTCTTTCATAATTTGGTCAGATATATCAAATCAAACTTTATTCACTTTACCGTGAAATGCTTACTTACAAGCCCTTAACCAACAGTGTAGTTCAAGAAGAAGAAAATATTGACCAAGTAGGTTAAAATAAAAAGTAATAATAAAAAGTAACACAATAAGAATAACAATAACAAGCTATATACAGGGGGCACCGGTACCGAGTCAGTGTGCAGGGGTACAGGCTAGTTGTGGTAATCTGTGCATGTAGGTGGGGATGAAGTGACTATGCATAGGTAACAAACAAACAGCGAGTAGCAGTAGTGTACAGGGGGGGGGGGGGTCAATGTAAATTGTCTGGTGGCGATTTTTATGAATTGTTCAGCAGTAATGGCTTGGGGGTAGAAGCTTTTGAGGAGCCTTTTGGTCCTAGACTTGGCAAGATATACTTGGATGTGTAGTGTAAGCATTTGTTGCAGGCATGTCATGCCTAAATTTGCTAATCTTGCCAATGCAAAAAATAATTAAAGTAGTTGGCAATATCAGTGGGTTTTGTGATGAGTCATCTGCTTCAATGAATGATGGAGCGGAGTTTGCCTTTTTGCCATAAATTTAATTTAAGGTGCTCCAAAGCTTTTTACTATCATTCTATATATAATTTATCTTTGTTTCATTGTATAGTTTCTTCTTTTTATACAGTTTAGTCATATGATTTTTCAATTTGCAGTACTTTTGTCAATCGGTTGTGCTGCCAGACTTTTTTCACATAGAAACACCGGATTTTCGGCAGGTTTATTGAAATAATGTTGAATAATTATGAAAATATTAATAACATTCCACCCATGAGGCCACTAGAGGGCGATTTGGTAATTTGACTGCAGGAAATTGTTTTACTTAACAGAATTACTGAAGATTCCAGTAACTTTGGAAAATTACCGGTATCTTTGCAACCCTAATTACACATATATGATGGTGATGTAGAGGTTAATCCAGGCCCTGCAGTGCCTAGCTCCACTCCTATTCCCCAGGTCTCATTTGTTGACTTCTGTAACCGTAAAAGCCTTGGTTCATGCATGTTAACATTAGAAGCCTCCTCTCTAAGTTTGTTTTATTTACTGCTTTAGCACACTCTGCCAACCCGGATGTTCTAGCCGTGTCTGAATCCTGGCTTAGGAAGACCACCAAAAACCCTGAAATTTTCATCCCTAACTATAACATTTTCCGACAAGATAGAACTGCCAAAGGGGGCGAAGTTGCAATCTACTGCAGAGATAGCCTGCAGAGTTCTGTCTTACTATCCAGGTCTGTACCCAAACAATTCGAGCTTCTACTTTTAAAAATCCACCTTTCCAGAAACAAGTCTCTCACCGTTGCCGCTTGCTTTAGACCACCCTCTGCCCCCAGCTGTGCCCTGGACACCATATGTGAATTGATTGTCCCCCATCTATCTTCAGAGCTCGTGCTGCTAGGTGACCTAAACTGGGACATGCTTAACACCCCAGCCATCCTACAATCTAAGCTTGATGCCCTCAATCTCATACAAATATCAATGAACCTGCCAGGTATAACCCCAAATCCGTAAACACGGACACCCTCATAGATATCATCCTAACCAACTTGCCCTCCAAATACACCTCTGCTGTTTTCAACCAAGATCTCAGCGATCACTGCCTCATTGCCTGCATCCGTAATGGGTCTGCGGTCAAACGACCACCCCTCATCACTGTCAAACGCTCCCTAAACACTTCTGCGAGCAGGCCTTTCTAATCGACCTGGCCCGGGTCTCCTAGAAGGATATTGACCTCATCCTGTCAGTAGAGGATGCCTGGTTATTCATTAAAAGTGCCTTCCTCGCCATTTTAAATAAGCCCTTGACCAGCACAAAAACATCCTGTGACATACTGCATTAGCATCGAATAGCCCCCGTGATATGCAACTTTTCAGGGAAGTTAGGAACCAATATACACAGGCAGTTAGGAAAGCTAAGGCTAGCTTTTTCAAACAGAAATGTGCATCCTGTAGCACAAACTCAAAAAAGTTCTGGGACACTGTAAAGTCCATGGAGAATAAGAGCACCTCCTCCCAGCTGCCCACTGCACTGAGGCTAGGAAACATTGTCACGACCGATAAATCCTCTATAATTGAGATTTTCAATAAGCATTTTTCTACGGCTGGCCATGCTTTCCGCCTGGCTACCTCTACCCCGGTCAACTGTCCTGCACCCCCCACAGCAACTTGCCCAAGCCTCCCCCATTTCTCCTTCACCCAAATTCAGATAGTTGATGTTCTGAAAGAGCTGCAAACTCGGGACCCCTACAAATCAGCCAGGCTAGACAATCTGGACCCTCTCTTTCTAAAATGATCTGCCGAAATTGTTGTAACCCCTATTACTAGCCTGTTCAACCTCTCTTTCGTATCGTCTGTGATTCGCAAAGATTGGAAAGCTACCACAATCGTCCCCCTCTTCAAAGGAGGAGACACTCTAGACTCAAATTGCTACAGACCTATATCTATCCTACCCTGCCTTTCTAAGGTCTTCGAAAGCCAAGTTATCAAACAGATTACCGAACATTTCGAATACCACCGTACCTTCTCCGCTATGCAATCTGGTTTCAGAGCTGGTCATGGGTGCACCTCAGCCACGCTCAAGGTCCCAAACGATATCATAACCGCCATCGATAAGAGACATTACTGTGCAGTCGTATTCATCGACCTGGCCAAGGCTTTCGACTCTGTCAATGACCACATTCTTATCGGCAGAATCAACAGCCTTTGTTTCTCTAATGACTGCCTCGCCTGGTTTGCCAACTACTTCTCTGATAGAGTTCATTGTGTCAAATCGGAGGGCCTGTTGTCCGAACCTCTGGCAGTCTCTATGGGGGTGCCACAGGGTTCAATTCTCGGGCTGACTCTTTTCTCTGTATACATTTTTTTTTTAAATTATTATTATTATTATTTTTTTTAAATCTTTATTTTAACAGGGAAAACAGACTGAGACCTAGATCTCTTTTACGGCTGTGCCCTGTGTAAACATGTTGACATGTACAGTTTTAGACATACAGACAAGAACATTTCAAAACATACACAATTCAACAGAAACAATCACAGACAACATCATATTGATCCTCCATAAACATTTTAAAATGGGCAAGGGACACCAGAGTGTCTAACTTAAGTTGGATCTGCAGTTTGTTCCATAAATAAGGTGCAAAGGAACTGAAGGCAGTCCTACCCAACTCTGTGGAGACCGCAGGAGTCTCTAATGTAATCCACCTCTGTGATCTGGTTTTAAAATTAGTACATCTTGTGGAAATTAATGATGATATATATGGAGGTAGTTTTAAAAGAAGTGCTTTATAAATAAACAAGAGAGCATGTTGCTCTCGCCTCACAGATAGAGAGACCCAACCCACATGTTGATATAGGATACAGTGATGAGTTCTGTAACTATCACCCGTGATAAACTTGAGTGCACAATGGTAAATAGCATCCAGTGGTTTTAATGTGTTTGCCGATGCATGCATATAGATAATATCACCATAATCTAAAACGGACATAAAAGTAGCCTGCACAATTTTTTTCCTATTTACAGAGGACAGACAAGCCCTGTTTCTGTAAAGGAATCCTTTCTTGAATTTGAGCTTTTTTCCCAATTCAGTAACATGTTTTTTAAAAGAAAGCCTATCATCTAACCATACCCCTAAGTATTTATATGCAGAGACCTTATTGATTTGAGTACCATCCAAGCTAGTGATTACAAACGTGTTCCTAACTGGGAGTTTAGACCTAGAAAAAAACATGACATTTGTTTTCTTAGCGTTTAAAACAAGTTTAAGCTGTAAAAGAGACCCCTGTAGTATCCTAAAATCAGACTCCAACTGCATTAAAGCTTGGTCCGCTGTTGGAGCAATAGAGTACATAACTGTGTCATCTGCATATAAATGGAATTTACAATATCTGACATCATCACCAATGTTGTTTATATAAAGTGAGAACAATAGTGGGCCAATTATTGAACCCTGAGGGACCCCTTTAAGTAACTGTAAGGGGTCAGACTTGACCCCATCGACCATGACGGCTTGAGTTCTATCTTTAAGATAGTCATAAAACCATCGGCAGGCATCAGTGCCCAGTCCTATAGATGACAGCTTACTCAAAAGGATAGCATGGTCTACAGTGTCAAAAGCTTTTGACAAATCTACAAACAACGCAGCACAGTGCTTTCTATCGTCTAAGGCATTTGCAATATCATTTACAACAAGCATAGTGGCCGATGTGGTACTGTGTTTAGATCTAAAAACAGATTGATTGGTACTAAGAATACTGTTAGCAGAAAGAAAAGATTGTAACTGTTTGTTGACTATAGATTCTAGAATCTTTACCAGACAAGGGAGCCTAGAGATTGGTCGATAGTTATCCAAATCACTACCGTCACCTCCCTTATGTAATGGCAGAACAAAAGCTGCTTTCCACACCTTAGGGATATTTCCTGTGCTTAATGTTAGATTAAAAATGTGTGTTACTGGACCAGCAAAAATAGGTGCAGCACACCCTAAGGATTTCTTAGTATCAATGGCACACAGGGCAATTAGAACCTCTGCTTCAGTTATTTTCTGGAAACTAAAAACAGGGTTACCATTTTTCAGAGTAACGGTTGAAAAGCAAGACGAAAAATCAACTAACTGGCCAGTACCACAAAGTCCACTTTTCCTTTCAAATAAAAAACCAGCAGAGATGAAATGCTTATTAAAAGCATCACAAATATCATTTTTTTCAGTTAGAATACAGAAGTCTGAGGTAATTTGCTTAGGAAGAGAAACAGCAGAATTCCCCCGTTTCAGTGAATTAACGGTTTTCCAGAATTTTGCAGGATCTCCTGCAGAATCTGTCATAGCATTAAGGAAGTAATTTGATTTTGCCTTTTTGACAGCTGCAGTACATTTATTTCTCAATTGCCTAAAAAACAGCCAATCAGCTGGAGTACCTGTTTTCCTCGCCAAGGCCCAGGCCCGATTCTTTTGCAGGAAAAGACCTGACAATTCAGGAGAGAACCAAGAACTGGTTCGGTTTCTTACTCTGTGATTCTTAAGCGGGGCATGTTTATCAGACATAGAGGTAACAATAGAAGAGAAAAAAGCAAGGGCTAAAACCGGGTCCAGAAAGCAGCAAGTGGATAAAAGCTCAGAGTGATCTAAGTCAAGGATAAAAGCTTGCTGTGAGAAATGTTTATAATTTCTCTTAGAGATTATACAGGGATCAGAGTGTTTCAGCCTGGTATCTCTAATACAAGCAATAGGGCAGTGGTCACTGATATCATTTGCAAAAACCCCACTGGCTGTGTATTTATGGGGGGTATTTGTTAGAATAATGTCTAGTAGAGTGGATTTTACTGGGTTCTTAAAGTTGGGACGGGTTGGTTTAGTTATCAGCTGAGTTAGATTTAGCTCAGTACAAATGCCTTTTAATTTATCGGATACTGGTGAGAGCCAATCCAGGTTAAAATCTCCCAAAATCAGTAATTCAGAGTTTGCATAATTAGACAGTATATCAGATAAATTGCATAGAGTACAAGGAGGAGCTGAGGGGGGGCGATATACCCCTGCTAGAGTTAAATGAGCATTATTACCAAGTACCACGTTTAAAACTAGACATTCATATTGCTTTGAGACAGAGGTTGATATGGACACAGAAACATTTAAGCAGCATTTAACATAAATCGCAATACCACCACCTCTACCAACTCTATCAGTTCTATAAATATTGTATCCAATCAACTGAACATCTGAATCTGGCACAGAATCACAGCCACGATTCAGATACAATCAGAACGTCAACATTTGATTGTGAGACCAAAATTTCAATAAAGTCCAACTTTTGGATCAGGCTTCTAGCATTCAAATGAATTATTCCAATACCATTGCTACGGGAATTCATATCAGATGGAGTATCCAAGGTAGCACCTGAAGCTGCACTAGATGAGCAATAAACCATTTTCGAGCTATTGACAGAGCTCAATTTTATGGGGACAAGATTACTACTAACAATACCTCTCTGCATGTGAGTAGTATTCGCAATACGGTGATTGGACAATAAACTAGGAATTGCAGAAGGGTTGTTAACTGTAGTTTGTTCCATATTTGCAATTGAGGAACTAATTAATGAAACTGGGAGAGGAGCATTGAACATAGTCTGATAGGGGAGCGTACAATCCCAAAAGTCAACCCCCGAGAATACACAACGTCAGGTATCAAAGGCTCTACATGAGGCAAGAGTAAGAGACATGTTGGTGGCTGGAGCCATACCTGTTAAGATGTAAATTGTCCCGAAGAAATAGACCTGGTCGGTCTGTAAAAGCTGCAAAGTTATCCACAAAAGGAATTCTCATCGTGCAGCAGTATCCCTTAAGCCAGGTGTGTAATTGGCGTATACGACTAAAAACCATATCCGTGTAGCGTGGGGATGGAAATGGACCGGAAACAACACACTGCTTCCCAGATTCCAGCAGCGTATTTATCAATGTTTTAAAATCGTCTCTCAATTTCTCTGACTGCTGGAGTTTAATGTCATTTGACCCAACATGGACAATGACAGTTGAAGCGGCAGAGTGCTTACTAATAAGTAGCGGTAGCATGGAATCTAGGTCAGAGATCCTAGCGCCAGGGTAGCAGAAGGTCTCAGCTTTCCGGATTGAAACGTTTCGGACCATGGATGAACCCACCACGAGAACGGAAGGACTACAGATGGGTTTATTGGGTAAATGACGGGGCCTCTCCCGGGTGATCTGCCTCCTAGCAGGTTGAGGGGGGCTAGCAGCTGAGACTGACGACCTAGTGGCAGGCAAGGAGCGCAGATGAGTGTGCTTGGGCACTTCCACCTGAGAGTGAGATGGCAGCAGTAGAGATGAAGCGGAGGGACCCTGTACAGTATGATTGGAATGCACTTCCAGGTCTTCCAGGACCTTGAATCACCTCCCCAATTGTAGCACCTCCGAAACATTTGATGGATTCCGTTTCCTGGAGTGCTTTCCTCCCCGGACAGCAATCCAGGCATCCTGAGGCGGAGTAGAAGGGGTGGAACAGACCAGG
Organism: Salvelinus fontinalis; assembly: GCF_029448725.1. Taxonomy (NCBI): domain Eukaryota; kingdom Metazoa; phylum Chordata; class Actinopteri; order Salmoniformes; family Salmonidae; genus Salvelinus; species Salvelinus fontinalis. The sequence goes on along the minus strand of NC_074669.1, from coordinate 39,929,697 downwards.
CCCTTCGGTTTAGCTCCTAATCTGGGCCATGGCTCATTTAAGGGAACCGAATGGAGTTTCACAGTTACAGGCTCCCCAGAAGTGGAGGTGCCGAGCCAGGTGCAGGTGACGTCGTCGATTTTGGAGGTGGTTTGTATAACCATGGAGTCCAGGAGTTCTTCGTCCTCCTTGATCTGGCGCAAGACAGAAACTCTCCCCTCCAGCTCAGCGACTCTCTGGCTCAGGTACTGGCAGGTGGTACATCCAGGGGCGAGCGAAGCCATGAGAGACAGGTGGGTTTGGGCCCGGAGGCTAGCAGTTAGCAGTTTGTTTTTAGCCTAAAGCCAGCTTTTTGCCGAACTTTTCCAGAGAGAAAAAACACTTTCCATCCACCGTGGAGCGAGATTCCGGGACAAGAGAGAGTGGTCCTAGCTGGTAAAAGTTAACCGCGATGCGGAATCCACGCAAAAACACGTTCGGTATTTATGATTAACAAAGATTGGTTATGTTTTAGTTAAAAATAACAAACCGAGTTTTTCCAGCATACAGTGTTCAGAAGCGCACAGAAGCGCACTCTGATGACGTCGACGTTATTGCGGGTGCTCCAACAGTTCAGTAATACCTGGCAATACAAAACAATTGTACAACTAATAACCCAATTGTACAACTAATAACGCTATTATTAGCCCATAATGTTGCGTTCATAACCATTAGATCTAATGTTGCGTTGGTGTACATCAATGATGTCGCTCTTGCTGCTGGTGATTCTCTGATCCACCTCTACGCAGACGACACCATTCTGTATACTTCTGACCCTTCTTTGAACACTGTGTTACCTAACCTCCAGACGAGCTTCAATGCCATACAACTCTCCTTCCGTGGCCTCCAACTGCTCTTAAACGCAAGTAAAACTAAATGCATGCTATTCAACCGATCGCTGCCCGCACCTGCCCGCCCGTCCAGCATCACGGGCGGGCAGGTGGACGGTTATGATCTAGAATATGTGGACAACTACAAATACCTAGGTGTCTGGCTAGACTGTAAACCCTCCTTCCAGACTCACATTAAGCATCTCCAATCCAACATTACATCTAGAATTGGCTTCCCATTTCGCAACAAAGCATCCTTCACTCATGCTGCCAAACATACCCTTGTAAAACTGACCATCCTACCGATCCCCGACTTCGGCGATGTCATTTACAAAATAGCCTCCAACACTCTACTCAACAAATTGGATGCAGTCTATCACAGTGCCATCCGTTTTGTCACCAAAGCCCCATATACTACCCACCACTGCGACCTGTACGCTCTCGTTGGCTGGCCCTCGCTTCATACTCGTCGCAAACCCACTGGCTACAGGTTATCTACAACTCTCTGCTAGGTAAAGCCCCGCCTTATCTCAGCTCACTGGTCACCATAGCAGCACCCACTCGTTGCACGCGCTCCAGCAGGTATATCTTACTGGTCACCCCCAAAGCCAATTCCTCCTTTGGCCGCCTTTCCTTCCAGTTCTCTGCTGCCAATGACTGGAACAAACTGCAAAAATCACTCAAGCTGGAGACTCAAATCTCCCTCACTAGCTTTAAGCACCAGCTGTCAGAGCAGCTCACAGATCACTGCACATAGCCCATCTGTAAATAGCCCATCCAACTACCTCATCCCAATACTGTATTTATTTATCTTGCTCCTTTGCAGCCCAGTATCTCTACTTGCACATTCATGTTCTGCACATCCATTCACTCCAGTGTTTAATTAGTATATTGTAATTACTTCGCCACTATGGCCTATTTATTGCCTTACCTCCCTTATCTTACCTCATTTGCACACACTGTATATATACTTTTTCTACTGTATTATTGACTGTATGTTTGTTTATTCCATGTGTAACTGTGTTGATTAATGTGTCGAACTGCTTTGCTTTATCTTGGCCAGGTCGCAGTTGTAAATAAGAACTTGTTCTCAACTAGCCTACCTGGTTAAATAAAGGTGAAAAAAAATAATATACACTGCTCAAAAAAATAAAGGGAACACTTAAACAACACAATGTAACTCCAAGTCAATCACACTTCTGTGAAATCAAACTGTCCACTTAGGAAGCAACACTGATTGACAATAAATTTCACATGCTGTTGTGCAAATGGAATAGACAAAAGGTGGAAATTATAGGCAATTAGCAAGACACCCCCAAAAAAGGAGTGATTCTGCAGGTGGTGATCACAGACCACTTCTCAGTTCCTATGCTTCCTGGCTGATGTTTTGGTCACTTTTGAATGCTGGCGGTGCTCTCACTCTAGTGGTAGCATGAGACGGAGTCTACAACCCACACAAGTGGCTCAGGTAGTGCAGTTCATCCAGGATGGCACATCAATGCGAGCTGTGGCAAAAAGGTTTGCTGTGTCTGTCAGCGTAGTGTCCAGAGCATGGAGGCGCTACCAGGAGACAGGCCAGTACATCAGGAGACGTGGAGGAGGCCGTAGGAGGGCAACAACCCAGCAGCAGGACCGCTACCTCCGCCTTTGTGCAAGGAGGTGCACTGCCAGAGCCCTGCAAAATGACCTCCAGCAGGCCACAAATGTGCATGTGTCTGCTCAAACGGTCAGAAACAGACTCCATGAGGGTGGTATGAGGGCCCGACGTCCACAGGTGGGGGTTGTGCTTACAGCCCAACACCGTGCAGGACGTTTGGCATTTGCCAGAGAACACCAAGATTGGCAAATTCGCCACTGGCGCCCTGTGCTCTTCACAGATGAAAGCAGGTTCACACTGAGCACATGAGCACATGTGACAGATGTGACAGAGTCTGGAGACGCCGTGGAGAACGTTCTGCTGCCTGCAACATCCTCCAGCATGACCGGTTTGGCGATGGGTCAGTCATGGTGTGGGGTGGCATTTCTTTGTGGGGCCGCACAGCCCTCCATGTGCTCGCCAAAGGTAGCCTGACTGCCAATAGGTACCGAGATGAGATCCTCAGACCCCTTGTGAGACCATATGCTGACACATGCACATTTGTGGCCTGCTGGAGGTCATTTTGCAGGGCTCTGGCAGTGCACCTCCTTGCACAAAGGCGGAGGTAGCGGTCCTGCTGCTGGGTTGTTGCCCTCCTAAGGCCTCCTCCACGTCTCCTGATGTACTGGCCTGTCTCCTGGTAGCGCCTCCATGCTCTGGACACTACGCTGACAGACACAGCAAACCTTTTTGCCACAGCTCGCATTGATGTGCCATCCTGGATGAGCTGCACTACCTGAGCCACTTGTGTGGGTTGTAGACTCCGTCTCATGCTACCACTAGAGTGAAAGCACCGCCAGCATTCAAAAGTGACCAAAACATCAGCCAGGAAGCATAGGAAATGAGAAGTGGTGTGTGGTCACCACCTGCAGAACCATTCCTTTTTTGGGGGTGTCTTACTAATTGCCTATAATTTCCACCTTTTGTCTATTCCATTTGCACAACAGCATGCGAAATTTATTGTCAATCAGTGTTGCTTCCTAAGTGGACAGTTTGATTTCACAGAAGTGTGATTGACTTGGAGTTACATTGTGTTGTTTAAGTGTTCCCTTTATTTTTTTGAGCAGTGTATATATATATATATATATATATATATATATATACAATCTCACATTAAATGTTCTATTAGCTTTAATGGTTTTCTATTTAGAATAATTTTAAAGGCGCCTGGAACACGTTCCTTTGCCTTAAATGAAGAGCACCGCAGTACTTACATGGTTCCATTACTGTAAACTGCCTCTCCCCCCTCTCCTACATATTGAACCTGGGAGGGGTAAACATGCTGGACCTGCTGAACCTATGGAGAGAGAGAGAAACTCATGAATCAACCTTTGAGCACTATTATCAAGAGAGAGTATCCACCTCTAGACTGTTTCTCATTCCTTGACATTAGATAGGATATCTATGCTTGTTATGAATCAGAAGAAACTTCAATGTAACTCATGTCTTCCATAATCATAATCTTGGTCATATCTTAACGCAGTGCTGTCAGTAGGTGGCAGTGAGTCCAAAGTGTCAAACTGAGAAAAAATAAAATCCCTGCTGAGCAATTGAAGCACATATAATTAAGATCTAACAGCAAATCTATCCGTTAGAAACCCATACCATTCCAAAGCAAGAAAGCTTACAATACAGTGGAGAATGTAATCTGAATCTATATGTCTGATGCTACTGTGAATGGAGCCATGGTCTGTGCATATGGCTAAAGCTAGACTGACTGAGTGTCCTGGGGGCTGGGGAGAAGGAATAAGGGGTGATAAGGAGACAGTGTGTACCTGCTGAGAGACCTGTTGCACCCGAGAGACTGACAGCTGCTGCACCTGCGCTCCCTTCTGGGCCGAACCTGTGGCCTGAACCAGCACCCTCTGGAGGGAGAGGAAACGCACAATTATTGGTAAGCACATAAAATACCCACACACAGACACACACTATATCTATTTACAGACAAACAAATAAAACTACAATCCCTACGCCCTTAAAGAACACCAGAGAATCACAGAACAGGGGATTTGACTGGATTTTCTACATTACTTTTGGTATAATATCCTTCCTTATGTGCATTGTGGCTTGTGCCTTTCTTCTGTCAGCTTCAACATAAATATGAAGTGACTGCTGGTGGGAAAGACGATGCTACTCAGCAGCAGTGCAGCTTACCAGCCAACACATTTTTGTGTTGGTCCATTCTAGGCTTTTAGTAATTACAGGCAACCTGCAAAGTAGGTTAATTTGGGGCCAGCGTTTTTCTTTGGCGGTCGCAGATGACTACCTCTGGTTTCCCTCTTTGGGGGAGTGTTAAGGGAGATGTGTTCATGACAACAACAAAAAAATGCCATTTGTTTTCTCTAAAAGCCTGAGATATGTCAGAGGTGGTGTAGTATAGGTCTTAAGGTCAGAACGGTCTTTTCTCAAGCATAGCCAGCTGTCAAGGCAAATATGATGCCCTATCCAAAAATATTAACATAAAGATATTTAACTGCTTGGTTTCTATGGATTCTCTTGTCAACCAATGTCCTTTTCTCAGAATTTTGAACAGCTGTGGCAATACAAGGTTATAGGTCCTACTTGCACTAATCAGAAACTCCTGCCTGATCACACACAACAACATGATATCAAATTATCAATGATGCCTTTATCCACATGTAGGCTAATGCTTGTTGATACATTTACAGTGCCTTCAGAAAGTATTCACACCTCTTGACTTTTTCCACATTTTGTTGTGTTACAAAGAAGTGGGATTAAAATGGATTTAATTGTAATTTTTGGTCAATGACCTACACAAAATACTGTCAAAGTGGAATAAAAATTATAATATTTACTCAAATATTTTATTTATTTTTAAAACACTAATAAATCTTGATTAGATAAGTATTCATACCACTGAGCCAAAACATGTTAGAAACACTTTTGGCAACGATTACAGCTTGAGTCTTATTGGGTAAGTCTCTAAAAGCTTTGCACACCAGGATTGTACAATATTAGCGTACATCTAATATGTTCCCTCTGTTGATGTTCATTATATATTAAGGTTGAACCAAAACATTACATGTAACAAAAATGAAATAGGAGATTATGTGAAATTGAATGATACAATAATGTATGTTGATGCTAATATGATGTACAGTATTCTATTGTTTCTATATGATAACAATAGCATAATATGTTTAATATGCTATTTTTTTAACAGTTTCACTAATTAATTTGAAGTAACTTAATCATTATGACACACCCCTCACTACTGTCATTGGTTACACTAATTGCTCTGTGTGTCTACATAACCTGGTTCAAGTATTCATGACATTAGCGTGAAGAAAGCACAGTGATGCCGAAACTTTGGTAAATACCCATTAAATTGCTGGGAGATTACACATGGAGTGTGCGACTTTCTTTATTTTGATAGTTTAGGGTTTATTCGCCATTAGTCAGCACCCCCACACAAACTATTATTCTGGGTGTGCGCCAGCTCATGTTTAAAAAAAAAATCTGCTATCATCTTTCGATGACAGCACCCTTATCAATCAACTCCCTAGCCAACATGGGAACTGAACCTAATTCTAACGATACCCAACGGAGCCTTTTTGAATACAGCCAACAACAACAACCAGACAACATTTTAGTAACAGAGTCTCTATTTGACCGGCCAGAAGGCGCCTGGGAAATTTTTTGTAAAGAATTCCAAGATTGTTCATTCAGGAAAACTAGAACACCTGCACATTGTAACTTTAAGTGAGTATGTTCGAAATGGAGTTATCCCACGCGGACTACGTTGGCAAAAAGAGCCTTCACTTGGCCAACGCACTGAAGAGTTTTGTGAACGATGGTGTGCTATACTAAATAAATGTTCATTGGACCTGATGACTCTGATCATTGAACAACTTAAAAAGGATATTATCGAGATCGCAATCTCATTTGAAAATTCACAGCAAGCTCTACGAGACGAGCTTAATGACCCTATTAAACTGGATGATCTCACTAAGAGTAATGCTTACCTTCAGACTAAGATTACGACCGAACTGAAGGAGAGTAAAATCAAGAAGTATAAACGCGATTTGGAAGATAAGAATATCTGACTAATATATCTCTGGCGAGACTCTAAGCACAAGAAACCAAAAAACAGGAAGAGACAAGCCGATGACCGATGCAGAGTGACTCTGTGAGACCAACTATCCACAGACAGGCTAACTGTGGCTCCTCTACCAACGGTGAGCATTTTATCTACAACAGAGGGTGGGGGCACCGTCGAGGCCAACACCCCCAGCACGTAAGAGGGTTCGACGCATACTTCGGGGGAAGAAGAAATCCACTACCACCCCGCAACACCTATCAATTGAGACCCAGGACGGGCCCCCAGTCTAACAGGCGCTAAATGTCTTCAGCTTATCAAGTAAGACCCTGACATCTGCTCACCTCAGTGTTCTCAATAAGGGGTTAACATTTGTACCCACTGCATACGTGAATGACTTTGATGTCCAGATAGATCTATTCAAGTTTTTCCGTAATATGAGATTGAGTGAGTTCTTTGATAAGAGTGAAACTAACATGACCCCACTTGAAATGTCATCCTCAGTGAGATGTATACATAGGTCTACCACGCTAATGAATAGACTTGCCTGTCCTACCGTGAGTCAAAGAGGAGATGGAGCTATTAACCCAGCTGAGGTACCCGAGAACTCTGAGAGAACTACATTTGGAACAAAAAGTAAATTTATACCTCCCCCCAGACGCAATGCCTCCATAGAAAACTTCTGTAGGATTGTTGAAAATCATGTAGGTGACTTACTGAAAGACAAACAGAAACACAAATCCTATGATAACCTGAGTAGAGACGAGTGTCACGGCCGTCGAAAGAAGTGGACCAAAGTGCAGCGTGGTGAACGTACATTTTATTTTATTTTAGTAAATGTCGCCAACAAAACAAGAAACAACCATGAAACTTACAGGGCTATAGTGCCACTAACAAAGATAACTACCCACAATCACAGGTGGTGTCACGTTCCTGACCTGTTTTCTGTTGTTTTGTATGTGTTTAGTTGGTCAGGACGTGAGCTGGGTGGGAATTCTATGTTGTGTGTCTAGTTTGTCTGTTTCTATGTCAGCCTAGTGTGGGTTCTCAATCAGAGACAGATGGTAGTCGTTGTCTCTGATTGAGACTCATATATAGGAGGCTTGTTTTGTGTTGGGATTTTGTGGGTGTTTGTTACCTGTCTCTGTGTTTGTGTTCTGCACCAGATAGGTCTGTATCGGTTTTGCACATTTGTTATTTTGTATGTTGTTTGTAGTGTTTCACTTGTTCTGGTATTAAACATGTTTAACACTAGCCGCGCTGCACTTTGGTCCTCTCCTTCACCCCTGGAAGAAAACCTTTACAGGTGGGAAAAAGGGCTGCCTAAGTATGATTCCCAGTAGACAGCTGTCCCTGATTGAGAACCATACCCGGCCAAAACATAGAAACACAAATCATAGAAATAAAGAACATAGAATGCCCACCCAAATCACACCCTGACCAAACCAAAGAGAGACATAAAAAGGCGTGACAACAAGAGAATGGCTCTTAAGGACTTAAAGTCAGATCCTTCGATTATTATAAACAAATGTGACAAAGGAGGAGGAATTTTTATACAAAACAAATGTGACTATGTGAATGAATGTCGCCGACAACTATCTAAAGGGGACTTCTATCGCAAACTGAATTGTGACCCTACCCTGGAATTCCAGCATAAGATCTCATCCACAGTGGAAAGCTGTTTGGAATCAGGACAAATCACTAAAGAAGAAGTTGAATTTCTGTGTGTGAAATTTCCCAAGATACCAACTTTCTACACAGTCGCTAAAATTACACAAACAAGTGTCTCCTCCACCAGGTAGACCCATTGTAGCAGCAATCGACTCTGTGACATCCAACATTTCTAAATGTGTGGATTACCACATTAAACTGATGGATGAGAATCTCCCATCTTATGTCAAAGACACTAGTCACATGAGAGGGCTTAGGAAGGATACCAGAGGGCACCCTGCTGGCCACTTTTGATGTGGGGAGCTTGTACACTAACATCCCACACATTGGAGGTTTGCAGGCGGTACAACACTTCCTTCAGCAGAGAGACTCTACCCTTGCTCCATCCAATGATTGCATCTTACAACTTACTGAACTGGTATTATCCCATAACTACTTTGTCTTTGAGTCAGACTTTTTCCTTCAAATTCGGGGTGTAGCCATGGGCTCCCCTTTTCCCCCCAACTATGCAAACCCGCATTTGGGACAATTTGAAGAAGCATTCCTTTATAAAACAGAGACACACCCCGTACTGTCTAAAACACTTCTAAAGAAAAGACACCTCTTGACTTTTTCCACATTTTGTTGTGTTACAAAGAAGTGGGATTAAAATGGATTTAATTGTCATTTTTGGTCAATGACCTACACAAAATACTCTGTCAAAGTGGAAGAAAAATTATAATATTTAAATGAATGAAAAATAAAACACTAATATATCCTGATTAGATAAGTATTCATACCTCTAAGCCAATAAATGTTAGAAACACTTTCGGCAACGATTACAGCTGTGAGACTTATTAGGTAAGTCTAAAAGCTTTGCACACCTGGATTGTACAATATTTGCCCATTAGTCTTTAAAAAATGATTCAGCAAAAGTGTAGATTTGGCCTTGTGTTTTAGGTTATTGTCCTGCTGAAAGTTGAATTCGTCTCCCAGTGTCTGTTGGAAAGATGATTGAACCAGGTTTTCCTCTAGGATTTTGCCTGTGCTTAGCTGTATTGTTTTTATTTTTATCCCCCCAAAAAACTCCCTAGTCCTTGCCGATGACAAGCATACCCATAACATGATGCAGCCACCACCATGCTTTAAAATCTGCCCCAAACATAACGCTTTGTATACAGGACAAAAAGCACATTTCTTTGCTGTATTTAGTGTCTTGAAGCAAACCGGATGCATGTTTTGGAATATTTTTTATTCTGTACAGGCTTCCTTCTTTTCACTCTGTCATTTAGGTTAGTATTGTGGAGTAACTACAATGTTGTTGACCCATCCTCAGTTCTCATATCACATCCATTAAACTCTGCAACTGTTTTAACATGACCATTGTCCTCATGGTGAAATCCCTGAGCAGTTTCCTTCCTCTCCAGCAACTGAGTTAGAAAGGACGCTTGTATCTTTGTGGTGACTGGGTGTATTGATACACCATCCAAAGCCTACTTACCATACTCAAAGGGATATTCAGCATCTGCTTTTTTTCTCCTTATTAAATCGCTGGGTGCCCTTCTTTGCAAGGCATTGAAAAACCTCCCTGGTCTTTGTGGTTGAATCTGTGCTTGAAATTCACTACTCTACATGATTAAAAAACAATGTTAACCACTATTATTGAACACAGAATAAGCCCATGCAACTTATTATGCGATTTGTTAAACACATTTTTACTCCTGAACTTATTTAGGCATGCCATAACAAAGGGGTTGAATACTTATTAACTGAAGACATTTCAGTTTTTATTTTGTATACATTTTGAAAAGTTTCTACAAACAACATTCCACTTTGGCATTATGGGGTGTTGTGTGTGTAGATCAGTGACCCAAAATCTCAATTTAATACATTTTAACTTCAGGCTGTAACAACAAAATGTGGAAAAAGTAAAGTGGTGTGAATACTTTCTGAAGGCACTGTATGTGGTTCTTAATGTACAGGAAATACATTCACATTAAAGGATTGCTCTGAAGTGTAATAAATCTGGTATCTGTCATGATAAATTATGAATGAAATCAACAGGTTTTTGAGAATTCTGCTGCTCTTCCCCAGTGCATGGTGAGAGAGGGGTTTGGGTCCCATGGGGAGAATATCATGTTTGTGAGAGAGTACTCTGATGTAGAGTTCTGTGTTTGAGAGAGACCATGATGTGAAGTGTTGCTGGTCGTGGGGGAGAGTGCTGTGAGGAAGAGTGTTGTGATTGAGTGAGAGAGACCACTGCGCTGCATGCGAGGGAGTGCAGCCTGGTTTTGTAGTAGTATACCTGTTGTGAGGCTGGGACGGGCTGCACCACGGGGGCCTGGGTGGAGGTGGACGTACGCAGCGCCACACTGGACGGCGAATCGGACCCTCCATCTGAACTCTGCATGCTGGGACCTTACAGGGGAGAGCGGGATGAGGGGAGGAGAGAGGGAAGAGGAGTGGGATTATTATTATTTGTATTTTTGTTTACCTTCATTTAACTAGGCAAGTCAGTTAAGAACAAATTCTTATTTACAATGACGGCCTACCCCGGCTAAACCCTAACCCGGACGACGCTGCGCTGCTTTATGGGACTCCCAATCACAGCCGTTTGTGATACAGCCTGGAATCGAACCATGGTCTGTAGTGACGCCTCTAGCACTGAGATGCGGCAGGTAGCCTAGTGGTTAGAGCGTTGGGCCAGTAACCAAAAGGTTGCTGGATTGAATCCCCGAGCTGACGAGGTAAAAATCGGTCTTTCTGCCCCTGAACAAGGAAGTTAACCCACTGTTCACCGGTAGGCCATCATTGTAAATAAGAATTTGTTCTTAACTGACTTACCTAGTTAAATTTTTAAAAAATTTAAAAAATGCAGTGCCTTAAACCACTGCACCACTTGGGATTGAGAGCAAGGTCCAGCTGCTAGGAAGGAAGCAGGTGGAAAAGTCGTGGTGAAAACCATTGTTGTGAGTACTGTCAGGACTCAGGAGGCCCTTACTGGTACCCCAAACTCTGACTAGCATTGGGTGAAAATGTGCACCGCATGGCAAAAGTGAGTGAGGAGAGCTAAAAATGGACTGACACAAAGGCTCTCTCTTTCATAGAGAGAAAGATAGGGAGGGGTTGTAGGGAAGAATGGAACTGCAAGGGGGATAGGGAAGAAAAAAAAGACATCCACAGTGTCTCCAAAATAGGAAGAAAGAAAAAAAAGGAAATGCCAGTGGGGCTCCTAGCCCGGCCAGGGTCCTGATGATATCCAGCATTTGTTTCAAATGAGAGCTGTTCTCTGGGGCTCCAATAATCCAGCTGATATGCGGAAATTCTTTAATGCTTTGTAAACGTTTGCCAGTTGCTATGGTGAGGAATCCATGACGACCACCCCCAACCCTTGCCCCACTCTTCTCCGTCCCTGCTGCTCCCTCCTTTCTCTTTTCTTTTTAAAGCTCATGCACAGAAATTTTCGAGTGTGGTCACAGAGCAAGGGGGGAGGGGAAGGAAAGGGAGAGAGAGAAGGGGGTTGGGTGTCTTTGAGGGAGGGAGGGAGGGAGGGAGGGAGGGAGGGAGGGAGGGAGGGAGGGAGGGAGGGAGGGAGGGAGGGAGGGAGGGAGAACATCTCTAGAAGATCAGCAGCTAAACAAATGAGGCCTAATCAGTCAGCAGACATGGACAAGCCACTTCCGTTACTTATTCATTCTCAATCAGTGTCCAGGAGGAGCAGCTGTAAAGGGGCAATGTGCGATTACTACATCCATTTGTGGACTTTTAAAATAATGATATATACCTATTGATTCTTGAATAATAAAATGTATAAATGCCTCATGAGCTGAGTTCATCTGTCGTACTCCATCAGAATTCCATTGTTTGTAAACAGTGTAAATGTAAACAAATACTGTATAGCTTTAAAACGTGGTTAAAACTATCATTTGGATCTCATGGGTGAGCACTCCTTGCATCCATAGCCCTGCCTATGAATTTGAGAGTGGTTACATTATTTATTTTTTATTTCACCTTTATTCCACCAGGTAGGTTAGTTGAGAACAAGTTCTCATTTACAACTGCTACCTGGCCAAGATAAAGCAAAGCAGTGTGACAAAAACAACAGAGTTACACATAAACAAATGTACAGTCAATAACACAATACAAAAATCTATGTAGTGTGTGCAAATGTGGAAGAGTAGGGAGGTAAGGCAATAAATAGGCCATAGAGGCAAAATAATTACAATTTAGCACTAACACTGGAGTGATAGATGTGCAGACGATGATAGATTTATCTAGCCCCATTGCTCAACTTTTTACCAAAACAGTGTCAGGGTGCCCCGTTGTTGTTGTTGTTTCAACTGCAGATTTCAGACACGGGCTCAACAAGGAAGTCATTTACAGACTGATAACCACTCCCTATATATACACACAATTACTGCTATAAAAGCCACATCATTACACAGGATAATAATACACAAAGCTTTATCACATCTACCATAATCAAAGCAGATATGTAAACAGTAACACTGCTTGCTTGCTGCCTGTTAGATCAGTACTACACTGCCTGAAGCACGAATAGCTTAGTGTCCATTAACAGGCTGCTTTTAATACTGTTTGATTAGACAGTCATTAATCATTAGAGTCAAGCTAGTGGGTGGGCAACAGGTGCTGTTCAGCTCTGCTCAAACACCCCAAGCACTTTAAATTTCAGTATTTTTGAAAATCTGTTTTGACACAGAGAGTAGAGTTAGAGAGTGAGTGAATTAATGTAAAATGCATTGTGATTGCTTAGATTCTGGTGTCAAATATCTTCAGAGCTACACACTAAATTAAAGACAGATGACAAATAATAAAAGATTAACATTAGGGCATGAGGATAATTAGTTGTGAGCAACACCATACCTAGGCTTATTAAAGGAAATTGTGAAACATGATTGTGAAGTACTATTTTTCACAACAATGGACAAGAACCAGGATTTCCATTAGCCGGTAAAAGCTGGCTTTTGTCTGATACATTATTTTATATTATATATTATTTCTTTTTTAGAAAAGCCGATAAATAAAAATGGTGCAGGCCAATTGTCCGGGAGAAGAACAAAAAATCCCATTGCGAATTAATGTTTTTTAGCCTATGTACAGTACCAGTCAAAAGTTTGGACACACCTACTCTTGAAAGGGTTTTTCTTTATTTTTACTATATTCTACATTGTAGAATAATAGTGAAGACATCAAAACAATGAAATAACACATATGGAATTATGTAGTAACCAAAAAAGTGTTAAACAAGTCAAAATATATTTTATATTTGAGATTCTTCAAAGTAGCCACCCTTTGCCTTGATGACAGCTTTGCACAGCAAAAAACACGAGCAATGGACATTAGACCGGTGGAAATCTGTTCTTTGGTCTGATGAGTTCAAATTTTAGAATTTTGGTTCCAACCGCAGTGTCTTTGTGAGATGCAGAGTAGGTGAACGGATGATCTCCGCATTTGTGGTTCCCACTGTGAAGCATGGAGGAGGTGTGATGGTGTGGGGATGCTTTGCTGGTGACACAGTCAGTGATTTATTTAGAATTCAAGGCACACATAACCAGCATGGCTACCACAGCATTCTGCAGCGATACACCATCCCATCTGGTTTGCGCTTAGTGGGACTATCATTTGTTTTTCAACAGGACAATGACCCAAAACACACCCGCAGAGTGAAGGAAAAGCAGCCAACAAGAGCTCGGTATATGTGGGAACTCTTTCAAGACTTCTGGAAAAGCATTCCTCATGAAGCTGGTTGAGAGAATGCCAAGAGTGTGCAAAGCTGTCATCAAGGCAAAGGGTGGCTACTTTGAAGAATCTAAAATATATTTTGATTTGTTATAACACTTTTTTGGTTACTACATGATTCCATGTGTTATTTCATAGTTTTGATGTCTTCACTGCTACAGCATCTCAAACAGCAAATGCATAGGCAACGGAAGGCAGGCTTCATCAGCACATCACACACCACTTTGCAATGAGCTGGAAGAGTATGCATTTTGAAAACATATACTTAATTGTTTGAAACCTGAACATTTTACTACATATTACGAGGCATGTCTAACATGGCTTCAAAATAGCTTAGCCAAAATCCGACCATATCCGTGGAAGCAATTATTTTACATAAAAACTTTATTTCATTGCCCAATAGCCAAAGGCAAAATACTAACCATATTAGCAACCCAAGCTAGTTGTTGCATATTAGATCTCCCCTCCTTCTACATTTCTAATGGATATTTTCATATCTGTCATATGCTTTTGACAACAGTGATTTCCTGCCAATTGCATTATAGAACGAACATTCACACGTAGCCTACTGCCTTGTGCGTATTGCTGCGCACTTATAATGTGAAGAAATAATAGTTCAACATTTTAAGCTAAACGTTCCGGTCTGTTGCATTAGACACATTGCTTTGAAAAATAATAATAATAATGTAGCCTAGGCCTACTTGTTGTATGAATTTGGGATCTATCGTCCCACAACTGTCTCAGAGTCTGCATGGGATAAGCTATTTCTTTCTCAACAGGCTGACCAATAGAATTGCTAGACTTTCTACTATGGGTGATAGTAGATTGACACAGGCTAGTGATTTTGCTGTTCCTTACTCGTCTTGTTAGCGGAGGAAAAGTAAATGCGGACAGTTATTCTAACATCTTCAAAGTGTGCGTCAGAATTGGGTAATCGTTGTTGCATCCTTAACTTGCATGTTCTGTTAATGTGAATTACCATAATCTAAATGTGATTTCTGTCATTCTGAGCACCGTGGGTGGACGCCCTAATCAGGTTATGCACCCAATGCATATGGGTCCGGTAAATTTCTCAAATGTCCGGGTAAATTAAAACGGTGCCGGTCAAATGTCCGGCACCACATTTTCCTAACAGAAACCCTGGCATGGATTACCACAGAGCTGGTGTGCCACTGACATTTTCCACACAGGAGGATTCCAAAGACACTCCTGTCTAGATAAGTAATAAATAGCCTTATAGCCAAGTGGTGTCGATAATGTTGAAATTCTTCCATTACTTTAGGCTGGCATTTGCCAATCGTTGTCTAAGCATTAATCACATAGGAACTCACGCAATATAAAGCTGTTTGAGGAGACTGCCAAGTCCAGTCCTTCTCTGTGTAACCTCTTGAAACAGTCACAAACAGCCTCTGTCACTTTCAGCCACCTCTAGTCCCTCTCATATGTATTTGTCAGACAGGAGGCAAAATTAGCACCAGTCTGTAAGGGTCCAGAGTAGAATAGACAGACAATCCTCCATTATTTGTCTATTCCTTGCATTATTCCTTGTGGCAAACTTGTAATACAACAGCAAATAATCGCAGTACTCATTTAGCATTTTCTGAAAGAAGTTAAAGTGATGGTCCAGAGCTTTTGTATAAATTCAGCCATTTGTTTTAAAAGTAGTGCTCACAAGCCAAAACAGGTCCCTGAGAAATTGTGCACAATTGTATACAAAGTCATCCGTTCTGTATGATATGCTACATGCTACAAAAAAAAGTATTATATTTTATTTTTAAATTGCAAAATGTGTATGATATGTTAAATTTTTTTAAGTGTTTAAGATCCCGGACTGCATCTTTAAAAATTATTTTTTATTTATTTAAAGCTCCAGCGGCCAGATGTTTCAAAAGGAAGGAATTTGTCCATGGGGTGTCAGTTGAGTTATAAATACACTGATAACAATCCCTGCAGTTGTCTTTGGACTTCTTTCCTTAGCGTGGTTATTATGCACTGAAGGGGGGAGAGGGAGCAGTGGAGTGGGGTGGTGCAGGGACTCATAAACCTAGGCTTTGTCCTTTTAAGTTTTCATGCTTAAAGCTCAATTAAGTGGGTGCTTTGGAAGTGCGCCATGCGTTGGACTGGAGGAGGGAGGGAGTGCAGGCAGGCAGGCTGGTTAGATGGCTTTCTCCCCCAGCCACATTGAGTTGAGCCCCCCCGTGAAGGTTAAAAGCCACACAAATTCCCCACCAACTGCTATGAGCTGCAGAAACACTTCGGGAGCCCCGGCAAGCCACTGCAGAACCCAATTGTGAATGGGCTGCACTTTTTAACAGAGACAACTTCACACACAAACCTCGAAAAAATGTTCCTGTCTTCACTCAAGCAACTCACAAATTAGAAATTTAGACAATTGTGTGACGGACCAATTTCCCTCTGTTAAAGATGCCCTACGCAGAAATCACTCCGCCATTTTCTGGTTGCTAAAATTCAAATTGTTTCCTTAATTTCAGTTTATGTGACAAAACAAACAATTATAGTGTATAGAATCATTGTACTATCTAAACCAAAAATATTGTATTTTCAGCTGGTGTACAAAACCGAAAGTAAAAAACACAAAAACGAAACTTAAGAATGGGAAGCATAAAAATAGTGCACATTGAACAGATCTACCGCTTCTTAGACTTGCTTTCAATGAGAATGACAGATCTATAACACACATTTCAATGTTAATTTGGTAGACCTCTTAAAGGTAAGCGTGCAGTACTATAAACTTATACCTGCTATTTGGTATGAAAATCTGAACAAGATTTAAACATCTGTCACTGACAAATCTGTTTTCCAACTTAAACAGCGCTCAATCAGAGAAAAACACATACAGATGTTCAATTAAAAACAGGAGCCCACAGTCTTGGCTCTTGTTTGCACTGGCCCACATTGTTTGCAGAGCAACAACGGTTGCTAGTGGCAACACTGTCCACTCCCGTTTCCAGGGGCCTGTTGCTATGCAACCAACAGAATACTTCCCAAACCAAACAATGCCATCCCCCCAACTGATCCCTCTATATCACACTAAGCAGAAACTTACAACAATAAATACGTAAGCTATTCATTTCAGACACCGGGGTGGAGACAGAGGGCAGACTCATTCCTGTGCCATGGAGAAGAAAGATTATATAAAAAATGTAAAAACGCCATGCTGGTTTCAACTGTTCTCTCTCTTTTATGCACTCAGTGGTCAAATGAAGGAGGAATGTTTAAATCATCAGAAAGGGAACAGCCAATCCTCGAAGCTTGGCTTACACCTCCCCATTCCAAAAACAACAATTACTTTGAAAATCAAGCACAGATTACTTTTCCAACATGTATAATCCATGCAGCAGGAAGGAGACATAAGCACTTTGAGGAGAGCACTGCCACAGACTAGTCCGACTCAAGGGGATTTTACTGCACATCGGAAGTTGAAACAACCAGGCAATAAAGCATGGACACTTGTCATTAAACTCCTGTCTATGGGGGACATGTGTGCACCACTTCTTTGTTCACCATATCCTGCCCCCACGTCCAATTCCTAGCCTATTCCTTCAGTTATATAACAGATAAATGTACTTCAAAAGAGAAGCAACATGCTTTCCATAAGACTTTCTACTCTGAAAATAGTTGAATCAATGTAATCTATATTGGGTAACCAATCTAATAGCCATCCCCATTGTAAGAAACCCAGGTTGGCTTCTTTTTGATTCTATAAAAAAAACATAACGATAGCACACAGGCGCATGCACTCACAAAAAGCTAATTAAGATATGATAAGAGATTTCCACGACAGAGGCTGTTCTTCAAGCCTGTCTCATGAATTCATGGCTAATCCAATCAAAGCAGCTCTTAGGATCTGCAGATGGCGATGCTGGAGGGAGAGGAGGGGACGTGGCCAGCTATTAGATGAAAGGTGCATTCAAGGGGCCGCTAAACCAGCCACTGATCCTGGATCCACTCTCTCCCCGTTTCCACCTCTGGTCACAGCCCGTCGACACAGAGATGCCATCCGTTACCATGTGGAGCGCAGGCCTGACAGCCGGAGGATTATCAAATGGTTGCCAAGGAGACTGTGTTAACCCATACACCTCCCTCATCCCCCACCTCTATAACCCTTTGCAGATTTCCTCCACCACCTCCCATCCCCATTCTACATCCACTCCTAAGATGAATAACACTGTGTTAGAGAATAAGAAAGTAGAGTTGTGAGGAGCAGTCAACCTCCTGGAAAACAAAGCAGATGGGCAGGGATGAATTAAGTGTCCTGAAGGTAATCTGTTGCATGTGGTTGTCGCTCTCTTTAATGATCATTTGTCTCCTGTTTTTCCGGCGGGGTGATGACAGAGTGGAGGAGGGAACTTCAGTCTTTGTTGTCATGCCACCTTGTTGCCCATAGAGATAGAAAAACTGTTTGTGAAATGCAACTAAACTGTTCCAACGTGGCAGCTAGCATGGAGACGGTTTTATGTTTCACATTGATCACATCTGAAGGTGGCGATACAGCCTAGACAAAAGCAAATTGAAACATCACTAAGTGTTGCTCAATGTATATTTACCAAGTCAATGTCCGCAAGAAACTCTGATTCTAATCATTTAGAATTTCCTATAAAATCCTTGCATGGCGCCATGGACTTGGTGCTATTATCAGAACAGACAAATGAAACCACAGCCTAAGGCATTCCTATAATAATTAACTTATAATGCAAACATTAAAACAAATAAACTGCTTTGTAGCTCCCCATGTTGCCTATATTATAGAGTTTGACAATGCTGAATATTTTACAAAATATCAAGACATTGTCTAGACCCACACAGTTTGACTCTACTAGGAATGGGTGACGTGTGCACTGTAGACACGTCTTTTCAAGCATTCCAGAAAATCCATACCATCTGACTGTCAAAGCAGAGGAGGTCGGAACGGCATGTTAAAATAATTATACACAGCAAGATGCAAAGCCCGTGGCAAAGGAAACTCCTTAAGCTACTCTGTCACGCAAAATGTTCTCTGCATTACGTGTGCTTTCTGTTAGAAATCTTTCTCGAATTTCTTACTACACTAGCTGAGCAGCTTTCCCTTTGATAATCCTAAGAAAAACATGACCTGTTGCATGGTATTGTCATAGACGGATCACATTTAACTAAAACAATCGATGACTAAGAACATGAAGTGGGTTAAGGCTCATTGGGCTTAGCTTTAGTCCAAACCAGGGTTTCCGTTTTGGCACTGGTCAACGTGACCGGTAAGATTTTAATTTAACGGATATTTGAGAAATGTACCAGACATCTACAGTGGGGAGAACAAGTATTTGATAACCTGCAAAATCGGCAGTGTTTCCTACTTACAAAGCATGTAGAGGTCTGTATTTTTTATCATAGGAACACTTCAACTGTGAGAGACGGAATCTAATCTAAAAATCCAGAAAATCACATTGTATGATTTTTAAGTAATTAATTTGCATTTTAGTTTGTCAGACCAGGAGACATCCGGAAAATTGGTCTTCTCAAAAATGTCTGCTCCTCAGTCCCAGTTGCTAATATATGCATATTATTAGTAGTATTTGATAGAAAACACTGAAGTTTCTAAAACTGTTTGAATGATGTGTGTGGGTATAACAGAACTCATATGGCAGGCAAAAACCTGAGAAAAAAATCCAACCAGGAAGTGGGAAATCTGAGGTTTGTAGTTTTTCAACTCATCGCCTATCGAATATACAGTGGGATATTGGTCATATTGCACTTCCTAATGCTTCCACTAGATGTCAACAGTCTTTAGAACCTTGTTTGATGCTTCTACTGTGAAGGAGGGGGGAATGAGGGCCCTTTGAGTCATGGGTCTGGCAGAGTGCCATGAGCTGACCATGCGCGTTCACGTGAGAGTTAGACCTGCGTTCCATCGCATTTCTACAGACAAAGGAATTCTCCGGTTGGAACATTATTGAAGATTTATGTTAAAAACATCCTAAAGATTGATTCTATACTTCGTTTGACATGTTTCTACGAACTGTAATATGACTTTTCGTCTGAACTTTCGCATGGACTTGCCCGCACGTCGTGAGTTTGGATTGTGTACTGAACGCGCGAACAAAAAGGAGGTATTTGGACATAAACTATGGACTTTATGGAACAAATCAAACATTTATTGTGGAACTGGGATTCCTGGGAGGGCATTCTGATGAAGATCATCAAAGATAAGGGAATATTTATAATGCTATTCTGACATCTGTTGACTCCACAACATGGCGGATACCTTTATGGCTTGTTTGGGCTCTGAACTCAGATTATAGTATGGTGTGCTTTTTCCGTAATTCTTTTTTGAAATCTGACACAGCGGTTGCATTAAGGAGAGGTTTATCTAAAGTTCCATGTATAATACTTGTATCTTTTATCAATGTTTATTATTGTCACGTTCCTGACCTGTTTTCCATTGTTTTCGTATGTGTTTAGTTGGTCAGGGCGTGAGTTGGGGTGGGCATTCTTTGTTATGTGTTTCTATGTTGGGTTAAATGTGTTGCCTGATATGGTTCTCAATTAGAGGCAGGTGTTTGACGTTTCCTCTGATTGAGAACCATATTAAGGTAGGCTGTTCTCACTGTTTATTTGTGGGTGATTGTCTTCCGTGTTTGTGTTCGTCACCACACGGGACTGTTTCGTTTGTTTAGTCTGTTCCTGTTTGTGCGTTCTTCGTGTTATGTAAGTTCGTTTGTTCAGGTCTGTTGACTTCGTTTATTGTTTTGTAGTTTGTTCAAGTGTATTTTCGTCTTCGTTATTATTATTAAAATCATCATGTCTACATACCTCGCTGCGTGTTGGTCCGATCCATGCTCCTCCTCGTCCGAGGAGGAGAACGACGTCGACAGCCGTTACAGAATCACCCACCAAACAAGGACCAAGCAGCGTGAAAAGCAACAGCAGCGATCGCAGGATTTCTGGACATGGGAGGAAATACTGGACGGTAAAGGTCCATGGGCTCAACCTGGAGAATATCGCCGCCCTCGTGAAGAGCTGGAGGCAGCTAAAGCCGAGAGGCGGCGGTATGAGGAGGCAGCACGGAAACAGGAGAAGGATCTGGGCTACACTACGTGGGAGGAGATCGACAGGTGGGCGATCGACCCAAGGAGAGAGCCGGAGCCCGCCTGGGATTCTCTGGCACAGTGTGAGGAGGGATACCGGCGAATGGAGGCAGCACGACGACGCGGTAGGAAGCCTGTTAGTCAAGCCCAAAAATGTCTTGGGGGGGGCTAAAGGGTAGTGTGGCAAAGTCAGGTAGGAGACCTGCGCCAACTTCCTGATCTTACCGTGGAGAGCGAGAGTACGGGCAGACACCGTGTTATGCGGTAGAGCGCACGGTGTCTCCTGTACGTGTGCTTAGCCCGGTGCGGGTTATTCCACCTCCCCGCACTGGCAGGGCTAGATTGAGTATTGAGCCGGATGTCATGAAGCCGGCGCAACGCATCTGGCCACCAGTGCGTCTCCTCGGGCCGGCATACATGGCACCAGCCTTACGCATGGTATCCCTGGTTCGCCTACATAGCCCAGTGCGGGTTATTCCACCTCCCCGCACTGGTCAGGCTACGGGGAGCATACAACCAGGTAAGGTTGGGCAGGCTCAGTGCTCAAGGGAGCCAGTACGCCTGCATGGTCCGGTATATCCGGCGCCACCTCCCCGCCCCAGCCCAGTACCACCAGTGCTTACACCACGCACCAGGCTTCCTGTGCGTCTCCAGAGCCCTGTTCCTCCTCCACGCACTAGCCCTGTGATGCGTGTCTCTAGCCCATTACCACCAGTGTCGGCTCCACGCACTAGCCCTATGGTGCGTGTCTTCAGCCCGGTACCACCAGTGCCTACACCACGCACTAAGCCTCCTGTGCATCTCCAGAGTCCTGTGCGTCCTGTTGCTGCTCCCTGCACTAGCCTGAAGGTGCGTGTCCTTAGCCTGGTACCTCCAGTTCCGGTACCACGCACCAGGCCTACAGTGCGCCTCAGCCGGCCAGAGTCTGCCGTCTGCCCAGCGGCGCCTGAACTGCCCGTCTGCCCAACGCCATCTGAGCTGTCCGTCTGCCAAGCGCCGCCTGAACTGCCCGTCTGTACTGAGCCTGCAAAGCCGCCCGTCTGTACTGAGCCTTCAAAGCCGCCCGTCTGTCCTGAGCCTTCAAAGCCGTCCGCCAGACAGGAGCCGCTAGAGCCGTCCGCCCAAACAGGAGCCGCTAGAGCCGTCCGCCAGACAGGGGCCGTTAGAGCCGTCCGCCAGACAGGAGCAGCCAGAGCCTTCCGCCAGACAGGAGCAGCCAGAGCCTTCGGCCAGACAGGAGCAGCCAGAGCCTTCCGCCAGCCAGCCATGAGCAGCCAGAGCCGCCAGCCAGCCATGAGCAGCCAGAGCCGCCAGCCAGCCATGAGCAGCCAGAGCCGCCAGCCAGCCATGAGCCGCCAGCCAGCCATGAGCAGCCAGAGCCGCCAGCCAGCCATGAGCAGCCAGAGCCGCCAGCCAGCCATGAGCAGCCAGAGCCGCCAGCCAGCCATGAGCAGCCAGAGCCGCCAGCTAGCCATGAGCAGCCAGAGCCGCCAGCCAGCCATGAGCCGCCAGAGCCAGCCAGCCATGAGCCGCCAGAGCCAGCCAGCCATGAGCCGCCAGAGCCAGCCAGCCAGGATCCGCCAGAGCCAGACAGCCAGGATCCGCCAGAGCCAGCCAGCCAGTCCGGTGCTGCCCCTCAGTCCGGAGCTGCCCCTCAGTCCGGAGCTGCCCCTCAGTCCGGAGCTGCCCCTCAGTCCGGTGTTGCCCCTCAGTCCGGTGTTGCCCCTCAGTCCGGTGTTGCCCCTCAGTCCGGTGTTGCCCCTCAGTCCGGTGGGGTTAATTTGGAGGGTGGCCATTTGGAGGAGGCTACGGAAGCGGGGATTGACTATGGTGGGGTGGGGACCACGTCCGGAGCCGCCACCGTGGACAGATGCCTACCCAGACCCTCCCCTAGACTTTGGTTGTGCGCCCGGAGTTAGCACCTTGAGGGGGGGTTCTGTCACGTTCCTGACCTGTTTTCCATTGTTTTTGTATGTGTTTAGTTGGGGTGGGCATTCTATGTTATGTGTTTCTATGTTGGGTTAAATGTGTTGCCTGATATGGTTCTCAATTAGAGGCAGGTGTTTGACGTTTCCTCTGATTGAGAACCATATTAAGGTAGGCTGTTCTCACTGTTTGTTTGTGGGTGATTGTCTTCCGTGTTTGTGTTCGTCACCACACGGGACTGTTTCGTTTGTTTAGTCTGTTCCTGTTCGTGCGTTCTTCGTGTTATGTAAGTTCGTTTGTTCAGGTCTGTTGACTTCGTTTATTGTTTTGTAGTTTGTTCAAGTGTATTTTCGTCTTCGCTATTATTATTAAAATCATCATGTCTACATACCTCGCTGCGTGTTGGTCCGATCCATGCTCCTCCTCGTCTGAGGAGGAGAACGACGTCGACAGCCGTTACAATTATGAGTATTTCTGTAAATTTATCTGGCTCTCTGCAAAATCACCGGATGTTTTGGAGGCAAAACATTACTGAACATAACGTGCCAATGTAAACTAAGTTTTTGGGATATAAATATGAACTTTATCGAACAAAACATACATGTATTGTGTAACATGAAGTCCTATGAGTGTCATCTGATGAAGATCATCAAAGGTTAGTGATTCATTTAATCTCTATTTCTGCTTTTTGTGACACCTCTCTTTGGCTGGAAAAATGGCTGTGTTTTTCTGTGACTAGGTACTGACCTAACATATTCAGATGGTGTGCTTTAGTCGTATAGCCTTTTTGAAATCGGACACTGTGGGGGGGGATTAACAACAAATGTATCTTTAAAATGGTGTAAAATACTTGTATGTCTGAGGAATTATAATTATGAGATTTCTGTTTTGAATTTGGCGCCCTGCACTTTCACTCGCTGTTGTCATATCGATCCCGTTAACGGGATCCCAGCCATAAGAAGTTATTAAGGGTGGGAGCTTGCTGTGGTAGCACGATTCGATTCATGTTTGTGGCTGTGAGATTGAGTCTGCCTAGTAGAAGTTGTCTTCTCTTCCCTAGCAGTTGAAACTCAAACATAGAAAAACAACCTTGTGTAAAAACACAAGGAAAGTCTCACTTCAATAGTCTTTCGTTTTAAGTAAATTAAACCAACTTTTATGCCTATGTGCAGCGCTTCTAAAAATGAATAATTCACTGGTCGTGTCTACACTTGACACTTACAGTACTAGTCAAAAGTTTGGATACACCTACTCATTCAAGGGTTTTTCTTTATTTTTTACATTGTAAAATAATAGTCAAGACATCAAAACTATGAAATAACACAGATGGAATCATATAATAGGAGGAAATATGTTCCTAGCGTGTGGGGAACGTGTTTGCTGGCCTCATAAATGCTAGCCAGCAAGCCAACATTTAGATTATTTTTCGGTTTGGCTAGAGTTATGCTAAGTCTTTGCAATCCCTTTAGCTTTGCTTGCTGGATAGCTGGCTACTTAGCTACATAAGTTAGCTACTGCCATCAGCTGTTGTGTCATCATATTCCACCATTTCTAGAATGCCAACCGGCATTTAAATATAGCGTGTGAACGGACACAATATGGACATGGTGGACACATTTAAATGTAAATGTAGACGTGTGACATGTTTGGAATTCTATGATCAAAACTCCATTATCAGAATACAAAAGCTCCATGAACTGTCAAGTCTAGACACGGCCTCTCAGCACTTCACGTGCGCACAGCCCCCAGCCAGGCAGTGTTGCATCGCGAGGTGGAATAGGCTATATAGGATTCGTAGTTCTTTGACTTTGTGCGATGAAATTTACCAGCTATGAAACAAACCAGTGGAAATACTTTGAAAACAGCTACTGCAGTATTTGTTTTACTATAAATATGATCATACGTGACTATTTTTTATTCACAAATGCAAGTGAAATGTTCGCAATGTGGAACCCTGACCCGCCAATGTGGCTGGTGAAATAGACAACATCTTACCTGCCAATGCCAAAATCTACCCGCATTTGGCAGGCGGGGGGGGGGGGGGGGGGGGGGTGTTAATTTTAGACCATGTGTGTGATATACGTGGCTTATTGATAACAACTCTGTTTCCTACTATAGGCAGTTGGCTGCCTAGTGATTGCAACATTGTAACTTGCTGTTGTGAATAGTTGCCAACAATATTTCGTTTCCAAGTGCTACTGAACAAGCTCAACTGAAATGCACCAATTGCGCATGATAGACATCATTACTCTACTCTGGTCTATAAATCTATTCCAAATCTTTATACTATATATGACACAGGGGCGGCATACGTTGATCTTGCCTGGGGTGGCAGCAGAACTGCTAGAACCCGGGACTGACTAACACAATAATTTGCCTCTAATTTACTAGACCTTGTCAGCTGCTGCTGTTAGGAAGTCAAAACTGTCCAACTCCATGGAACAGCTTGCAAATCGCATCAGTCTTGTTACTTTGTCCTCAAGAAGGCGTGATCTTGAGGCTGTCTTTAACCTGTTTTGGAGAAAGAATCCCCTCTCGACGGGCAAACTGGAATAATCAACACAATCTTCGGCAATTTTGTCCAGTCGGGGTACTTAGCTGAAGTCCCTTATGAGGAACTTTTGCGTGAGTAAAAGTAGAGACAGACTCACCTGACACTAATTTCCAAGCAGCTTGAGGATTTATTAGCATATAAAGTATATTTGCCTTTGAAGTCAGAGCACATTGACTGATACTTCCATCAGTGAATTAAAAGCATTATTTTGCAATGGATTCTTTCCGCCCAAACAATTTGGTCGGCAACAATTTTAGCGGCTTTTCAATAATTATTTCCTTTGGGGGGGGCAAAGCAAGCATATACTGGCTAACGGAAACCCTGGTCCAGACTTTCCCTAATCTGTAGGAGGAACTGCTTTAGCATCCAAAATCATGCTCTGGACTAACTAACGTGTTAACCTGGTCCTGAAATCCAAGCCCATATCCATAGGTTGATTAATCTTGCAGCTGTAATTTGAGAAAATATTTAATTCAAGGGTTTATGGATAACTCATAATGAACATCAGGCTCAGAGAAATTCAGTGTCTCTGCTGCTTTGCTAGTTTGCTATCACAGTAAGCCATGGACTATGACTTTTCATAATCACATCCCAGGCATATCTAAATATAAACCCACATTAGCTCCCGGTCGAGATGTGCATATTATCTTTTCACTTTCAAAGACTAAAGTGTGCAAGCGGAAACTGCCTGTAGAAGAAAGGCTGAGAGCAGTCAAACAGACAAAGCGTATTTCAGATCTCTTTTCAGTTGCTCTTGTACAGGGGTGAATAATTTTTTCCAGACAGAGAGATACCGGAGAGATGACCTCAGTAGATGGCAGAGGTAGTGCTCCAGCTATCATCCTGGCCTCTGAACCAAAGTAGCAGGTTTTATCTCACAAGAGGAATCTGTATTTCCTTGGCAGGGGATTCACTCAATGCAGACATGACACACAGCAATTGATCATACGATTTCACAAGCAATACATTAAACAAACCAATGAGTCACCCAGTAAATCGTTTCCCCATTAAAACGTATAAATGGTTTATCATGCAATGGATAGTATGCTGACCACTTCTGCTATCTGACAGATAGGACTCAACCAGTCTGTTTTATCATTACAATACAACATCACAAGGTCACCATCTCTGTGACTGCTAAGTGGTAGCAAGGTTCAAGATAATCTATTAATTCAGCTAACACGCCAAGATCTAACAGCAATATGATGTGTCTTTTTCTGAGTTGATATTAGGAACGTATTAGTAGTAAGCAGATATTAAAGATGGGTGTTGGTTACTACATCTCCATGACAACATGATTTTGTGGTTGTACCTGACATCAGTCAATGTCAATTTCTTTATAAATAAAACATTTCAAATAGTTAACGTAGTCTTACTGGCTGTTGTGTCAGAGAGGGTAAAGGAACTTTTTGGATGGCTTATCAAGGTATTGTGATTCATGGGTTCATGTTGATTTGAGGAAGAAAAATGATACAATGTGTCTGGTGGACAATTTGAGGTGTGCTTTCAGCTAGGGCTGTTACGTTGACCGTATTACCGCCCCACCGGCAGTCACGGGTTATGACGGCAGTCAAATTCCACGTGACCGTTTAGTCACGGTAATTAGGCTTCTCCTAACTGTTGCTGCTGATGGTTATTAGTAACCTACCAAACTTGCTAACTGGCTGGTACTCAGCACTCTATTGTCCCTGTAATCACTCTGACATCATTGCAAATGTAATCGAAAATCTAATCAAACACTTCATGAGAGCCCATGCGCTCATGTTGCACAACATTTCTATAGGCTATGCAATTGCGTGAGAAACAAAGTTGATGGCCTTTATTAAAAAGACGAGGGTCCCATCAGCTTTCTATTGTTCTAGGCCTACTAAATCCATTTCTCAAATTTCCCAATATTAAACATATTGGTTCACTTTACAACAGGAGTATAGCCTACCTGGCTGGCATGAAAATCAACCATGGGAAAAGAGTCCTCCATTTGCTATTTAAGTGCATAGATGACAATAGATTATATTTATTTCCCATCCCCCTGTTTCGAGACAGGTGCATGATAATGGTCCATTCTAAATCCAAACAAATTTCACACATCTATTATTTAGTATATTTAAAGACAAGATTAAATCAAGATTAGTCTGATGGGTGACAATATTAGCCTATCATTTGTGAATTACATGTTATCACTTGTGAATGATGCCCAGCTTGTGTGCAGTACACCTCATGTAGCCTAGCCCATAGGCCTATATGTTTTGTATCACTACTAAAGTGGCAAAATAACTTCTTAAAATTAAGCACATTAATCCGCTTTACAACAGGTGTGGAGCCTAACTGGCATACATACTAGCATGAGTTCCAAATTTGGGGAAGATCCTTTTCACCATAAAAAAATGCTCCTTTGTAATAAAAGCATCACATGCATAAACGCATTTTCGGTCACTTTTGAGAATGGTGTTTTCCCACTAATTGATTGCATTTTGGAACATTTGCATTTTGGAACATTTTCTACAGCCGTGTGTGCACTGCTGCGCTTATAATGTGAAGAAGTAGCCTAATAGTTTATCAACATTTTAAGATAAACGTTCTGATCTGTTGCGTCAGCCTCATTGCTTTTAAAAGTTTTTTTGATGCGAGTGGTTGTATTAATTTGGGATCTATCGCATCCCACAACTGTTCCAGACTATGTTTGGAATATTTATCTCGCACAGAATGGGTAAACCTTTGTACTATCGGGGATAGTAGAATGACATAGGCTAGTGGTTTGCTGTTCGTTAGGCCTACTCATCTTGTTGGCTGACAAAAAGTAAATGTGGACAGTTCTTCCAACATCTTTAATAGGCGCCTAAGAATTCGATAAGGACGTGCGGCAGTTGCGTCCCCGATGTGTCCGTCTTCCCCTGTAGCCTGTGAGAAGGACCCGATCACGTGACGGGCATTGGCTAATAAGAATTGAGCTATCTGAGAGAGCCATGTGAGTGAGAGGTGCTTCAGAACATGCAGCCGGGAGAAGAGAATTATAATTATTATATTCAGCCCAAGGGCACAACGGCCACTGGTTGCAAAAGGCATGGATTTTTTAGGGGGCATTACGGCCACACAAAGGGGATGCTGCCGGGAAATTCGGGGCATTATCAAGTGCTTGTCAAAATGTGAATGAGAGACTGATGCAGAGAGAGATTGTGCAGCCCATGCAAAAAAAACAAAGCAGAGCTCATGCCTTTCATGCTAATTTTTTCTAATAATCATTAGTGGCATCATGCAGCCTTAGAATGTATTAAAAGTCAAAACATATAGCCTAGCGTTTGTATCACAACTAAAGTTGCATAAATAACTCTAAATTAAGCAAATAGGAGGACCTGTTTCTTTGTTAACAGTTCAACACAGAATAGCCGCATGTGCGCACTCCCTCAAATAATTTGGGGAAAATATCCTTTCTATTTTATTCAGCTTTGTTCAATTGTATTCTTCATACTATAAAATAATGGCATGCAATTCTAAGCTAAATGAACTAGTGTAGCCCACAGCCATTTGGCATAGCCAAATCTGGCATAGCCAGATCAGGGCCTAACAACTCAGAGTATGCTATTCTGTTCTTCTGAAATAGACAACATTTTATTCATATCATGTTTCTTTAGACGTGTATAAAATAAATAATTTATTGTGATGGTGTAGGTTATATTAAATGGATATATTGGACTTTTTTAAATGCAGATGTTCCATCTGTGGCTTGTAGGCTATAGGAGGAAGCCAGGAGATGCTAAATGTGTTTATGTTAATTAACAGTCAATTACCGTGACACCGGAAGTTATTTGCTTGACAATCACCGTCTGACAAAATTTCATGACCACCACAGCCCACTTTCAGCACTAAACCCAGGAAGCCTTACACCTGCGAGCCTCCTCTGCCCCTGTTCCTTGTCAAATCATCTTATTGAATGGCTTCTGAAGTGCAGCCCTGCAGACAAACACAGACCTCAAAGAAACAGTAAGTAGCCTGCTCACAAATCTAAGCAAATCTCTTGTCAATGGACAGTTACTATTTTAAAGCAAGTTCATGTTTATACTTGTTATAATATATAATATATGCCAATTATCAAACGCATTTACTAAATGCTATGTACAGTAATGCGTACATACTTGTTGCTTTTTTTAAATGAGAAATGAAAACGTTGTTTTAAAATAAATATTTTGCCTAAGGAAAATTCCACAAAAGAAAAGAACTAGAGAGAGAAAGTGGAGAGGGTTGGGGGAGGTCAACTGTCCCTTGCTGGAAAAAAGTTGAGGGGGGGGACCATCATTGTGATGCAAATGTCAAAACCCCGTCTGCTGTTTGTGGCAGTTGTGTAGCTATGATACAAACCAGGTGGAATGTAAAGAATGCCCCTGATGACGTGAGAGTGAAAACAACTGAAAAACATTTCATTCCACAACAAGTTTTAACCTGTTGCTACTGAGAGCCAATCACGGGCAACTTTTTTTGTACCTGGTGAGACTTTCTCAGTAGCTTGGAGACAAAAGCCTACTTTGTGATATCCAAACTGCACTACCTGTGTCGACAACTTAACACTGTCTGCAAGACAAAACAGATTTACTGCACATGGACACTTGAGATTAAAGAATTTCCAAGTGGTGGCTGAGTTAACGGAGTTAACTGTATTAACAGAGGAAAAACTGCCCCTTTCTTATGTAGAAAACCGCCACACTATTACTTCCCATGTACACATTAACAACTCCCCAAAGGTATTCATCTTCTGTGTGCCTCTGCTCTGTTCAGTGAATTCATGACATTTCTGACTGGAGGTTTGGCAAATCTCATTAAAAACAGAGTTAATGTCGGATAATCAAATGTACAGAGACCAGATGGCTCAGTAAGCACAGCAAGGACGAATTCAAATTTTAAATGCTCTTGGATCTTAACACCATAACTGTAAAACCAACAGTGATGACATCTACATAAATTAGGCATACTGCTGCTACTGCGCCAACTATTGGCTTTTAAAATAGGATGCGAATCAAAAGTTACAAAAATTATTTAATGGCTGATAACTCGTGTCCAAAAAATGGGCCATAAGCACCACACATTGATTGAGATATGGCAAATGCTCCAGCAGTGAACCATTGCCTGCAATCGAGATTAGCCTACTCTGTCGTGATTACAATTCTTTCAAAAAATTCTGTTCTTATGTTAATGTTGTTAATTTGCAACATGCAGAAA
This sequence comes from Salvelinus fontinalis, assembly GCF_029448725.1. Lineage (NCBI taxonomy): Eukaryota > Metazoa > Chordata > Actinopteri > Salmoniformes > Salmonidae > Salvelinus > Salvelinus fontinalis. The sequence goes on along the minus strand of NC_074669.1, from coordinate 39,898,973 downwards.
TGCTTCTATGAAGTGGTCTGAGTTTGTGCAGACTCTCAATAACAGGCAGCGATTGGCCGGGTATTAGACTGAGCGCCTCTCCTCAGGGCTGGACCTCATCCAGATTAGCTAAATACAGCATGAACACATACACACAGTGGACATTTGACCCCCCCCACCCACAGGGACCATTGCAGCTGTTCATTTGAGAGCTGCATTGTACCAGGGACGAGTCCCTTAAAACCTCAATATGGTATAGGGTTACTGTGGACACTGCTAAAACAATCACAAAAGCAACGCCAAAGTGGATACTTAGGACAGGGGTCCATAGGAAGAGTACAGACAGGACTAAACCTGGACCACAGGCGGCAGTGGTGAATCACAGGTCACAGTGGCATTCATCGCTGGGAGGCACCGAAGCATGACCACAATCACAGGCTGCAGGCTGTGTCAATAATGAAGCCACTGGCAGACCAAAAGAAAATATATGTTTAAAGTTACCCACTAAACTCAAACAGCATGTATTCTTTCAACTGATCCAAACGTTTTTTGTTGTTGCTTGAGCATGCCTTAAAAAGGGGTTTGATGTTTGTTGATTAAGAAGGCAACTCAAGAGGAAACATATCATTTTCAATGGAGCACAAGAAAGACCCACTTCCCAAAACACAATCAGTACAAAACCTCAGAATGGGTTTAACTAGTCAGTACCAGCTTTTTTCCATTCCGTATTACTCTCCTCTATTGAGCACCTTTTCCACTTGACCTGCCTCTGCAAGCCAAAACTATGTACGCCCGCCACATCCAGGGAGATGAAAATAACCTGATTAAAAACACTGACTTTTAAAAGAATAACACGTTACCCCCTGGCCCACCCCATCCACTCTCTTTCCATGACTTTGGGTGTATTTATATATCAAGTTGCCATGTAAACATAACAGTAGCATGATCAGATTCTGTCTGCATGGAGGTTCAGGGACATTATTTCTTTGTAGACCAATCTAAGCTAGATTCTCTCAGAAGTAGGCTACTTTGTCAAAACAAGTGCAGTAATCCCTTAAACATTGATTTTATCCTTACTCAAGATCAGGGTGTATTAGTAAAATAAGGATTAGACTGCAAGAAACTTCATTTTGAAGGAAACTTTATGAGCACAGTCCCTATAGGCCTATTTAGTGGAGTAGCAGGCTAACAACCTTCAACAAAAGACCCATTAACAGATGGCACTCAAAAAGCCACCATCAACCTAACTCTCATAAATATACAGGCTGGATAATGAAAATACACAAAATATACTCCCCATTTCAGATGAAAGGAAACAGGTATTGGGCTTCATCAATAATACATCTCAACATGAATCATTCAGTTCTCTGCCTGGGAAGAGGCATCCTATGTGGAAGTGCACCTGTGATGGTGTATTCCATTACCAGAAAACAGATATTTTAATTAAAATTGTTAATTAAAAGAGTGCATTTTGATGCGACAAAGATTATTAAGAACTGTTGCCACTACAGCAAACAGGTCTCACAAAGGAGCGTCTGACAGCTGTCATTAGATTAGGATGAACTCAGTGGGGACTAGAGACCCAAAAAAAAAAAAAATTGAAAAGGCACCCCAACCAAACTGCATATAAATTGTCAATGCAGACAAATTATTAGACAAGAAATTAATGCAATATCAGAGTAGAGAGAAGGGCTTCACTGTAGTCATTGCATTAACCACTTCCGTGCCTATTATCCTCATGGTTTTCACTGGTATGGGCACTCGGCTCTAAAGATAATTATATAGCACACCTAATGAGAACTGACACCTGGACAATATTTTTTTTATTTAACTAGGCAAGTCAGCTAAGAACAAATTCTTATTTACAATGACAACCTACCGGGGAACAGTGAGCAGGGGCAGAAAGACAGATTTTTACCATGTCCGCTTGGGGATTCAATCCAGCAACCCTTCGGTTACTGGCCCAACGCTCTAACCACTAGGTGACCTGCAGCCCCAAAATGTCACTATCTTGGATAGAACTCATCAACTGCCCTGGCTCTGTTGAACAAGTGTAACATCACCTTGGTGAATGGTGATGAACTGTTCCTAGAAAATTGGACTGAGGTCAGACAAGCGGAGTCAAGCTGTTAAAGTCAATGTCTCCTGATGTCCATCTGATTCTTTGAGATTTTTTGATCTGGGGCACAGTTTATGGTTCCACATTCAGCTGAATGGTATAACAAATAATAAGTATATTTGTTTCAAAAATGTGATAACGTCTCAAATTTCACATGGGATAACTATATTAAACTATTCAAAATAATTAGCCACTATTTAGAAAAGAACCACTGAGGAGGAATAACTATCATAGCACCACCTAGCTGTTACATCTTTTTGGTAATCGTAGGTGTAGAAAATAGGGAAATATGTGTAGTTAGCTAAGAATATGATTCGGTAATTGCATTACTATTGGTTATTAACGTGTTATAGCAGAATTACTATTTGCCTTGGCTTAGCCTACTTACACCTGTCCAATCAGCTTTTACACAGCCTCCTACTAAAACAAAAAAAGCATGCCAAATAAACTGTTCCATCAATGCACCCCTTTCCCAAAACGAGATCGACACAACAGTGTTACCCAGGCACCCTGAATTTGATGTAACCAGTAAGCTGGCAAGCTTTCCGTTTGTTGTTGTGTAACAGGATAGATAATAAACATAGCTAGCAAATAACGACTACTCACTGTTAGTGAGCTATTGGAGATGAGCTCGCGCCACTGTTCCATGTTTAAAAAGTTGAACGAGTAACGACTGATTATTTAATTCAGCTAACACGTCGAAATTTAACAGCACTATTATGGGTCTCTTCATGAGTTAATATTAATAACGTATATCAAAGTTAGTAATCAGATATTAGAGATGGGTTTTGGTAAAACATCATAATTGTCCGCTCAATTTTGGAATAGCTAGGCTTAACTATTTAAGGTAGACTAATGCTTATGTTACCTGACCCAGCTGGCAGCTAGCTAATGTTGGTTAACTCGGTTGGCTGTGCGATAAACAGTTGGTACAGTAGGTGAATTAATTGGTGTGTACCATGAATAATCGAGCTAACTTAGCTAAATTGAGTTAGGCAACATTTCAGTCACATCCACAAAGTAAAATTCTACAAAATGTTCATGTTATGAGCTCTTTTAGCTAACGTTAGCTAGCTACTGTACAACTTGTAGCTAACTAGCTTGGCAGCTTCAGAGCAGGCATATGATAGCAGAATAAACCGACAATTACATTCTGCACACAACCTGGCACAAGGTTTAAACCCGTGTATAAAAATTGAAAAATGTGTACAAATATGGAACTAACTTAGCTAAATAGTTAGCAATACGATAGTTCACTTGCGGGTAAACTTATAGAAATGGCAGACAAGCAATCGCGTTGAATGGAGTAAACGACGTTAGCTTAGCTAACTGGCTAGTTAACGTTAGGTAGCTGCTTGACAGAAGATTCGTGGGGTGGATGTGACGAAGGGAAAGTAACGTTATCTACTAGGGTATGAAAGAGAGATTGGTGTGCATTCAATACCACAGTATCATTATCCCAAATTAGAATAAAGGTATCGTCTCAACTCCGTAAAGATATATTCACCTTTGCCTTGTATAAGTTCTGCCCTGGCTGTGCTCTCTTTCCCCTCTCTCACTTGCTCGTTGAGTTCCAGTTGCTTCTGCTGCTGCTGTTGCTGAGTGTTGCACCCGTTGGTAAGTAACTGTCTCCACGGCTACAGTCACTATGGCGTGCGGGAGTCTCGAGGCAACTGTTGCTACCCTCTCCTTCATACGTCAGTGGCAAAAGAAAAGAAAAGAAAATGAGGGCGGGAATTCTGCGTTGACTCCGCCCACTAAGGCAATTAACCACTAGAGAGCGCTCTGACCTTATTAATCTCTGGTAAGGCCACAAACGTTTACATTTGGTCACGAATTTGAGATATATGTGTGAAGGATCCAGCAATCTGCAGATTTGTGCCATTTGTTTCTTGCAACAATTCACATAATTTATAAAACATCTATGGTAATTAATTCATTGGGTAATGCCAGAGCTAGAGAGTAGAAGTGTATATCATAAGAAAGTTAATGTGCAGCTGTTGATGTCAAATAAAATACAAATGTATTGGTCACATACACATGGTTAGCAGATGTTGATGCGAGTGTAGCGAAATGGTTGTGCTTCTAGTTCCAACAGTGCAGTAATATCTAACAAGTAATCTAACAATTCCCCAACAACTACCTAATACACACAAATCTTCTGAATGAGAATATGTACATATAAAGGGGTGAATATACATATATATGTAAATATAAGTATATGGATGAGCGAATGATGTCAATGAATTCTGAAGAAAAAAGCATTTATTGCTTAAAGGTCAACACAAAAAAAGAATCAACAATAATGCTGTTATCAGCAATAAATATAAATCTAACTCTAGTCTAGATAGGACATTGCTCTTCTAGTCATTGCTACTTTTTTTATTTTACTAGGCAAGCCAGTTTAGAACAAACTATTACTTTCAATGCCTAGTTCAGGGGCAAAAGGGCAGTTTTTTACCTTGTCAGCTCGAGGATTTGAACTTGCAACCTTCCGGTTACTAGTCCAACGTTCTAACCACTAGGCTACTTGTACTATCAACACTAATTTCACCTGGGATTTAAAACACGAATTTTCTCCACAGAGACCAATATGTTAGTACAGTCAAAAATGTTTTTATGGATGTAGGTTTCCACATACTAATTTCAAGATTATATAACAAATATAATAAAACACATTTGAAACACGTTTATCAATATTATGGGCACAACGTCATCCCCTTGGTGTGGTGGATGTAAAAGGTTTCATCGCCACTATTCATTTTTCTACTTATAGGGAAATTATTTCAAACGACACGTTGATCTTTTAAGTCAGATACAAATCTTTCAGTTTCAAGTTACATTACCAAATTAAACTCCGCCACGTCACATTCTCCTCACAAAGAATCAGTACGCGCACACTTGAAGCTCAGGGCTAGTGAAGTTCACGTGTCTGTATTCCCTAATCAACAACTTCAGCGCCAAAGTTTGCAACGCTGAAGTTACCAGCAGGAAAAAGGTTGATTGTTTTGTATTGACGGTAAGGGCTAACATTATCAAACATTATTTTCGTAGACTTACTAGCGAATAATATTTGAAAACACAAGATAACTAACGATAGCGGTGTTGAACGCGTGATGCTTGTGTAGCGAACGTTACTATAGCTGGCTAGTTTACCAGGCGGTAGTTACAGATAGAGAAGAGCTATAGTTTTTGTTCACGATGATGCTCTTAATTGAAATGGAAAATCTTAATTGAAACGGGGATATTTAAACTTTGAAGCTAGTTTGGTTAACCTTAGCTACAATTAGCCACTGTTCTAGGTAACATTACTTTTGTTAGCACGCGACGGCTGGCTTCACAGCCTTTGCTAACGTTAGCTAATCAGCTAGGTAACTTACCGGTAGAATAGATATTCGAGGAATTTCTATTCGGTCTTTGCGGGTAGTTCGGCCAGTTAACCAACAGCGAGTAGATGCGTGTCATTCTATGTCAAACTCAGTGTTGGGAAGCTACTCTGAAAATGTATAGTTGACCAAGCGATCAATTACTTCAAATTTGAAGTTAAGCTTCGTTAAAGTTACCCTTAACAAAACTATAGTTTACTTAACTGAAGTTACTTTGAGAAAGTAGTGCACTACATCCAAAATACTTAGTGAGAAATTATCATATCTAAGTCTGAAATATAATAGATTGCATGAATTGAACACTCTGGAATCAGATGTTAACCGAAGTAAAAAGTCATTAACTACTGAAAACACTACCAAGAGTTGAATTTAGGTCAACTACCACCAAACTACAGTGAAATGTAGTTACATTTCTAGTTGGAACTAAATGTATTTCACTCAACACTGCAAACTAGTTGCTTTCAGTTCATAAAACCCCCCAAAAATATATATCCAGAGCCAGTGTAATAGGTGGGCATTAGGGGGCCTGGCCTGCCCTACCGTATTTAAATATTGGTAATTTATTTACATGACGGAGAGGAGCACAGACAGAATCATCAATCGCACGTAATGCATCTGAGCGATCGAAACGGCACCCCTCTGTCTCAGTATGTGTAGGCCATGTGTGATGCTGTCTGGCCAAAAAGAGTATGGCATGTCGTACTCTTGGTCAGACCGCATCAGATACATGGGCTACATATAGTATAGGGCTTTCCAACCCTGTTCCTGGAGAGCTACTGTCCTGTAGGTTTTCACTCCAACCCCACTCTAGCGCACCTGACTAACTAGCTGGTTATAAGCTGAATCAGGTTAATTACAACAGGGATTGGAGTGAACCTACAGGAGGGTCACATTAACAGGTAATACATTTTTATGGTTAAATTACATGTATTTACTATAAAAACCCATTTAAATGTGTGCACGCAACTGCGTGGAGGTTTCAGGGCTGGCGCCCCTCGCAAAACCAAAAGTCCCAGTAAAGCAAAATTATGTTGAAAAGGTGTTTTTAAAATACATTTTCCCAGACGTTGAAAATAAGTATTTTCTGAATTTACTGAGGTGCAGTCCCATCTGTGGTAAGCCTACCGTTTGTAAAACACCAAAAAAAGGTGTTTTACAATGTTTTGTTAACATGACAGCGCATTTATTTTATTGAGCTCCAATTAGGTTAGGCTATTTGATCATAGAAACCTACATGATGTAAAAAGTGTCCGTCTCATTACATTGTCATACATTTTTATCTCGTTTGAAACGCTATTAGCGCGCACCCCGCTACCTAGCTAGCCATTTCACATCGGATACACCAGCCTAATCTCGGGAGTTGATAAGCTTGAATTCATAAACAGCAGAGCTGCTGGCAAAACGCACAAAAGTGCTGTTTGAATGAATGCTTACGAGCCTGCTGGTGCCCACCATCGCTCAGTCAGACTGCTCTATCAAATCATAGACTTAATTATAACATAATAACACACAGAAATACGAGCCTAAGGTCATTAATATGGTCGAATCCGGAAACTATCATCTCGAAAACAAAACATTTATTCTTTCAGTGAAATACGGAACCGTTCCGTATTTTATCTAACGGGTGGCATCCATCAGTCTAAATATTCCTGTTACATTGTACACCCTTCAATGTTATGTCATAATTACGTAAAATTCTGGCAAATTAGTTTGTAATGAGCCAGGCGGCCCAAACTGTTGCATATACCCTGACTCTGTGTGCAATGAACGCAAGAGAAGTGACACAATTTCATCTGGTTAATATTTCCTGCTAACCTGGAATTCTTTTAGATAAATATGCAGGTTTAAAAATATATACTTCTGTGTATTGATTTTCAGAAAGGCATTGATGTTTATGGTTAGGTACACTTTGGAGCAACGACAGTCCTTTTTCGCGATTGCGCACTGCATCGATTATATGCAACGCAGGACACGCTAGATAAACTAGTAATATCATCAACCATGTGTAGATATAACTAGTGATTATGATTGATTGATTTTTATAAGATAAGTTTAATGCTAGCTAGCAACTTACCTTGGGTTCTTACTGCATTCGCGTAACAGGCGGGCTCCTCGTGAGGCAGGTGCTTAGAGCGTTGGACTAGTTAACCGTAAGGTTGCAAGATTGAATCCCTGAGCTGACATGGTAAAAATCTGTCATTCTGCCCCTGAACAAGGCAGTTAACCCACCGTTCTTAGGCCGTCATTGAAAATAAGAATGTGTTCTTAACTGACTTGCCTAGTTAAAAAAAGGTGTCAAAAAAAAAATCCATAATTACCGATTTCCGATTGTTACGAAAACTTGTAATCAGCCCTAATTAATCGTCCATTCCGATTTAATCGGTCGACCTCTACTAACTAGTGTTGCATGGTATTTTGAAACTGTTACTTTTTTTGATACTAGAACATAGGTCCCGTGTGGCTCAGTTGGTAGAGCATGGCGCTTGCAACGCCAGGGTTGTGGGTTCATTCCCCACGGGGGACCAGGATGAATATGTATGAACTTTCCAATTTGTAAGTCGCTCTGGATAAGAGCGTCTGCTAAATGACTTAAATGTAACATGAAAAATGGTTCTGTACTAGAATTTGTAACTTTCGGTTAGGGTTTGGCGGTATCCAGATGTCCATACCTTCATCCTGTGCTATCCTGGGATATACGATATTACCCGTAGTGCACACAAGAAGCACTATTTTATTTTTTCAAACGTAAAGGAGGCCCTAAAAACGTCACTTACCAGAATACTAACAATACTAAGGAATCCTCGTATGTGAACAAGCGCATTGCGAACATTTAGTATAGTTTAGGTCAGAAACTGTACAAGTAACTCAAAAATGCTACGTAGTTTGCTGCACGCACAAAACAAATATTAGCCAGCAAGGCACTTGATCCAGGAGAGGGTTCTCTGCTGTTACCAAGAAAGTGCTTGATTTTGGAAGAAGCCAGCTAGCCACTTAGCTAGATAGCTAACTAGCTACTAAATTAGCAAACCAAATGCACAACTGCAGAGCATTTTAGCACATTTTAGACAGTTAACTTAATAGTTATAAGATATCTAGCTGGAAAACATTTTGTAGTGAATATCATATGGTAATTAGATCACCTGGCGCACGCTGCACGACAGTGAGTGACTCAAGGCTCCGGTTGTTTTGTACTTAAACATGTTACTGGGGATTACCGTATGCTACTTAAGAATGTGATCGGTGAAATAAAGAACATTGCGTTTTATTATGCCTTTTTTGCAGTGGTATTGAAGTCAATTCTATTATTGTAAAAACACTAGCAATAACCCTCTGCAAAATTAATTTATTCAAACAGTCACTACCACATTTTCCACATCCGATGTGCTTTAAGTCTGAGTTCAATAGTTCCAAAACAATTTGGTTTTACTTTCCTTGGTCATTCAGTTTGGAAGTGGGGTACTTCCCTGTTTCCTTTTTGCATTGTGAACTTCCCTAGGAGGGGGATTCCCGCTAAGACTATTCATTTTAGGTGAGGAAATTTGTTTATCTCAAATTAATAGTACAATCCGGAGTCGGTGTTTCAGCTCCAAGGCAGCCCTGTCTGGAACAGAATAGGTAAACTGCATTGATTTGTTTTGTACTTCATCTTGTTGCCACGGGATATAACTTACAAATTGACTTACAAACATCGCTGCTTGTCATTTTTCGTTAGAGTTGGTTACTTTGACTGAGTTATGTGAGTGAGGGATGGTAGTTTCAAAGCAAAGTGGGCTCTAACCTACTCAAGCCACGGAACTGGCTAGACCTTCCACATTGGTGCAAATTCAGGCTATTTACTGCAGAGGAGGAAATTTAAAATGTCTACTAAAACATTTCTGCACTACTTTCTCTTCCACCATAGACTGACATCCTCTGGAGGAAAACATTCTCTTTTTGATTTTCTGTATTATCAGGCCCTGTCTCTGCAAACTAGAAATACAGGAATGAGCTGCCAAGCAGAATTGATTGTCCTGAGTCATTACCCATAATTTTAGCATCCATGTGTAAAACTAACTCTGGTTTGATTACTTTTTGTGGCCTGCTTGTAAGGTTGCACATTTTGGGGAATATTCATAGGTGGAAACTTTCTGTGGGAATTAATGGGAATATATGCAAATTCATATTAATACCATTTTAAAAAACAAAAACATTTGCATTGGATATATTTACCTGTCACGCCCTGGCCTTAGTATTCTTTGTTTTCTTAATTATTTTAGTTAGGTCAGGGTGTGACATGGGTAATTTATGTGGGTTTTGTAGTGTCTAGGGTGGTTGTAGGTTTAGGGGGTTTATTTAGAGTAGTTGGGTTTATGTTTAGTGTAGTTGTCTAGGTGTGTCTATGGTTGTGTAGGTGTTTAGGAAAGTCTGGTTGCCTGAATTGGGTCTCAATTAGACAGCTGGATATTGTTGTCTCTGATTGGGAGCCATATTTAAGGTAACCATAGGCTTTAGCTGTTTGTGGGGAATTGTCTATGTCTAAACGTTAGTAGCTTGTGTGTGCACTTTCGTTTTGTAGCTTCACGGTCGTTTGTTGTTTTGTTAGTTTGTAAGTGTTTTGTTTCGTTTTGCCTTCTTCAATAATAAAAGAAGATGGCTTATTTTCCACATGCTGCGTTTTGGTCCGTCTCACTCCCACACGATCGTGACATTACCATATCATATGGAGACCGGAAAAAACATTTTACCTTATAATAAGTAAACATAATTGCAAATGATTAAATACTTCCAATATAATTTTTTCCCCCAAATGTAGTGAATTGAACTTTTAATTGAGTTGACTTCACATGGGATGATTTCACTGAACAACAAAAGAAAGGGAATATTGAATGAACCACAATGATCCATCGGATATCCCAAAAAATATTTTTCAACATGCATCAGTAAAATGATAACCAAAACTTTAGTTTTCAGACTATCTTCCTCTCAGGCTTCCATGTCTTCTCCCTGGACATCCTCAATGTCCACCTCTTGAACATCAGACCCTGAGGCCTCATCTTTACTGTCACTTTCCAACTGTAACGGATGTGAAATGGCTAGCTAGTTAGCGGGTACGCGCTAGTAGCATTTCAATCAGTTACGTCACTTGCTCTGAGACTTAAGTAGTGTTGCCCCTTGCTTTGCAAGGGCCTCGGCCTTTGTGGAGCGATGGGTAACGATGCTTCGTGGGCAACCGTTGTTGATGTGTGCAGAGGGTCCCTGGTTCGCGCCCGGGTCGGGGCGAGGGGACGGTTTAAAGTTATACTGTGACATTGATGCTGTTGACCCGGATCACTGGTTGCTGCGGAAAAGGAGGAGGTTGAAAGGGGGGTGAGTGTAACGGATGTGAAATGGCTAGCTAGTTAGCGGGTACGCGCTAGTAGCATTTCAATCAGTTACGTCACTTGCTCTGAGACTTAAGTAGTGTTGCCCCTTGCTTTGCAAGGGCCGTGGCTTTTGTGGAGCGATGGGTAACGCTGCTTCGTGGGTGACTGTTGTCGATGTGTGCAGAGGGTCCCTGGTTCGCGCCCGTGTCGGGGCGAGGGGACGGTTTAAAGTTATACTGTTACACAACCATGTTGAAGATGGCTCGCTGTCAGCCTAAAAAGCCTCAAATTTGCCCGGAAGGCCACCAATTTTTCAACCCTTGTATTGATCAGCCTGTTGCGTGCTTTGGTGTGTGTGTTCTCAAACAAGGACCAGTTGCGCTCTGAGGCGGCTGATGTTGTTGGGATTTGGAGGAGGATGGAGGCAACAGGGGAAAGAGCCTCAGCTCCACCAGGTGGCTGATGAGATATGTTGGTACGACTGCCATACTGCATCTCCATCCCAAAGCCCTTGCATGGAGGTGTACCTTCGAAGACTGCCAAGAACCATGCCCTCATCCGGGCCAAGGTGGCGAGACACGGTGGTGATGACACCATAGGCCTTGTTGAGAAAGAAAGGTTTATCTTGCCAGCATACTTGGGGTCCAACATGTATGCTGCGGTGTGTATGGGCTTCAGGCAGAAGTCTTCACGCTTTTTGATGTATTTCAGAACTGCAGTTTCCTCTGCTTGGAGCAACAGTGAAGTGGGCAGGGCAGTAGGGATTTCTTCTCTTACATCTGCAAGTAGAGTCTGAACATCAGACAGGATGGCATTGTCTTCCTCAATCCGTGCAATGGCAACTGCTATAGGTTTCAGGAGTTTCAGGCTGCTTACCTCTCTCAAAATGCATCATCCAGGAGGATCCTCTTGATAGGGCTGTCCATATCAGCAGACTGGCATATGGCCATTTCTTGGAGAGACTCCTTCCCTTCCAGGAGACTGTCAAACATGACAACGCTGGGCAGCTTCAATGTGGTGCGCTTATTCTTCTTCTCACTTTGCTTGGTGAGGTAGATTTCTGATAACTTGATGACCCTTCACGTACCTAACCATTTCCTTGGCTCTCTTGTAGAGTGTATCCATTGTTTTCAGTGCCATGATGTCCTTGAGGAGCAGATTCAATGCATGAGCAGCACAGTCAATGGGTGTGACATGATCAAGCAGCCTTCATGACCAGGCAGCATTCTGTCACCAGTGCAAATACCTTCTGTGGTCCAAGGTCAATGATGACTGCCTTCAGCTCATCTGCAATGTATAGACCGCTGTGTCTGTTCTCTTGTAGAATACTGGTTGAGGGGTGGAGATTATGTAGTTAATTATTCCTTGCCCACGAACATTCGACCACCCATCAGAGATGATTGCAATAGTCTGCTTTCTCTATGATTTGCTTGACCTTCACTTGAACTCTGTTGAACTCTGCATCCAGCAAATTAGTAGATAACGCATGTCTGGTTGGAGGGGTGTATGCTAGGTGAAGAACGTTCAGAAATCTCTTCCAATACACATTGCCTGTGAGCATCAGAGGTGAACAGGTTGCATACACAGCTCTTGCATGACATTCATCAGCATTTCTCTGACTACTTTCCTCCATTGAGTCAAAAACAACTTCTGATTCAAGGAGGACCATGAGCTGTTGCTATCGATAAGGTGTCTGATTCATCATTTTCACCTAGAATAGATGTAGAGGGACTTTTGTCAGAGGTTGCTTGTTGTGAGCGCTGAGGGAACTTTATGCACTTGGCCTGATGATTCTCCATCTTTGTTGCATTCTTCACAGTATTTGCAAATGTACACAGCTTTTCCTTCTACATTAGCTGCAGTGAAATGTCTCCACACATCAGTTAGTGCACGTGTCATTTTCCTGTAAAGATGAGTGAACATTTTTAATTAAAAAACCCTCAAATAGAATTCCATGTACAGATAAATGGTTAAGTAGTTAGATTAAACAACTCCTTTTTGTAAGAAATGTTTTAAAATGAAACATGTATGGAAATAGGTGAATTTAACACTCCTCAAGCTAAAACCCACATTGTAGCAAAAACTAACTAGCAGAAATTGTTAACAAGTTGGAAATGATTTAAACACATTTTGCTGTAGGCTAATATTTACTACTTAACAAAAGTTGTCATTTATAAAATATATTCACCCCACCCAGTATTGTAATCAACTTACCAGAAAGCATGTAGCATCTCATTAGTGTGCAAGATCTTGAGAATCAGCTGAACATGTGATGGAAGAGTGCACTTCACATGTGATGGAAGAATGCACTGTGCATGCAGAGGGTTGCAATTCCATTGAATTTTGGATAGTTTAACCAGAATATGCCACAAGACCTAGAATTGCCTTGTGTATCCCACAAAAAAGGTTCACTGTTATAAGCTAACTTTTTTTGATACATTTAAGGCCTGGAATTTGGTGTAATCTTTGCAACCCTACCTGCTTGTGACCAGAGTATGAAAGGGGGAGGGTATGTGTTATAATCAAATATTTGCAGAATTAGTCAGAAGAAATCTGTCCGGTGGACGAGATCTGTCAAACCCATCTGGTTTTACAGCGCCTCAGAAAGGGACTTGAATGGAGGCTATGGCGGGGGCAGATGAAACGACCGCAGATTTTAATTGGCTGATCCCTGTCATCGCCATCTAACAACCCCTTAGAACCCCCCCCCCCCACCACCACCAACACTGTGGACTTCAAGGCGCGAGCAGCACAAATGAGTACGGAAAATCGGAAAGTTTGTGTCTTAGTGCATATAAAGTTTGTGAAATCTATTTCTAACTCCAAATCAATTGGCCTTCACAAAAATATGGTCAATGTGAAAACATTTATTCTGAGTAACGATTTTCATCCCACTCCCTCTCCCGTCTGTTTTAAGCAGCGCCCCTTTCAAGTCCCACTTTGTTGCCGTATTACCAGGCTCTATATGTAGTAGCAATTGTAGGGCCCTATAAAATGTGTTGTTTGGTTAGCAACGTTTCTGTAGCGCTCATGTGATTGCAGAGTTTGCAAAACAAATGGCCACTGGAATGATGCCAATAATCATGATATCATTCTGCCAGGTAGGCATAGGCTACTTTGTAGTTAACATTTCATTCAGAAGAGTTTTTGGAAAGCCTTTGTATCTCTACCAGAAGACTGTTGTCATTAGCCTCATTGCTAATAGCTACCCAAAGTCTAGACATACACTCATGCACCACACACACACACACACACACACACACACACACAGGGATACCTGTGCTCAAAAAGTTGCAGGAAAATACTAATCACTTTTGTGTTTTGTTCTTGTCTTTTTAACTTAGACAAATTACTGCATTTTCTAAAGTTCAATATATCGTGAATTTACTTTCATTAATCTGATTGTTATTTATTAAATCAGCTATGTTTAATTGTTACCTGTTATTTTTTTATTATATATATATATATATATTTTATCATGTAACAATTAACTCATTAGGATTTGTGGCACCATGAGTGGTTGTTTTAGAGTTACCATCGCCCGACTTAAACTCTAAAGGTCTTTACCTATTACATCCATAAAACAGTCAAGATATTAATCATAACCTCTTATATCATCATTCTGAACAGTTGTAACCTTCTTGGATCTGCAAAAACCCCAGCCTTATGATTCAGTACTACGCAAATGGATTTATTTATTTACTAGCTAACTAAATAATGACACAGAATAAACACACTTAATGCATGAGAAAAAGGTCCCTAGTGGACTGACCACATGGCAGCTTGTTACACAATGACATGGAGTGAGAAAAAGACACTTATCGTTGATACATTTTAGACACTTCTCACAGTAATCGTATACTTTACACACGAACCGCCGCCCGTTTGGAATAAGAAATCATGAATGTATTTACATGCGAGTGCCTTTGTTCGCCCTTTGTCTCTGTCGGAACCAGCCCTCCTTAGGAATGTTGTTGGCCTTTCAGCAGCATGCTTGTATGGCTCTCTGATTGTCAGAACGGGGTCTCCCCTTTCCCATCTTCTACTGTTGTTCACTCTGGAAGATTCTCCTTGGAAGATAAGCTAGCCAGCCGTGTCGATGGTTCCCTCTGAGAGTAGCATACTATGGTGATTTGAGAAGAGTAGTACAGTAGGAGGATTTGAAGAGTAGTAGGATGGTCCCACTAAAATGTGCTTTTCTAGATATTTGGCTTAGGACAGCTAATCAGCCGTACCAGTAATTGTCAGAGAGGGGAGTTTTCTCCTCTCCACCTTCTGTTGATAGTCAGAGTTTAAACCACTTTACATGCGCAGCTGCAGCCTGGCGATGTTTTGGTCTGGGAGGTGAGTTTTTTATTTTTCTTCACATGTTGAGGTTCAAAGTTCCAACCATTTCGAACGTGTAGCTACACTCCACTCTTTTCTGGTCTAATGTTAATTCTTAACCTATTTTATGCTCTCTTTCGAAATGGGCAGTTCCATCAGGCTGACATGCTCTCTAACCTCACTCGGGGCGTGGCTAATTACTTTGCACAGTTTGTAGAAGACAAGAGAATTTATGGCTCCTAAAATCATTCCTATCTCAAGAAATACTTTCATCATATTTCATATACAATGTTAAGGGTGGAAGCTTGACAGATAAAGGGGATATACTTTCCAAGTTACAGTATTTCCTTTAACCTTTTTAATGACATCACAAAATAAAAACCAATATGACATTAGTTTTCTCCGACCATTCCCAACATTAATATTATGTTAGAAATATTGTTCCAGTATTCACTTGTTGAACGTGTTAGAGTTTTGGTGGGAAAAGCTAGTTAACTTCTTTGGGGGAGGAGGAAGCATTTTCACTTTTGGATAAATAGCATGCCCACATTCAACTGCCTGCTACTCATACCCAGAATATAAGATATGCATATTATTAGTAGATTTGGATAGAAAACACTCAGAAGTTTCTAAAACTGTTTGAATCATGTCTGTGAGTATAACAGAACGTATGTAGCAGGCAAAACCCAGAGGACAAACCATTCAGAATTTTTTATTTTTTGAGGTCACTGTCTTTTCAATGAGTTTTCATTGGGACACCAGATTTCTAAGGAACTTGTTTGCAGTTCCTACCGCTTCCACTGGATGTCACCAGTCTTTGGAAATTGGTTGAGGTTTTTCCTTTGTGTAATGAAGAAGTATGGCCATCTTAAATGAGAGTCACTTGAAGTAAATTGTTTGAGGCACATTACCAGAAAAGTTGCGTCAGTTTGTTTTCTTTTATTATTGAACACATATCATCCCGTCTTCAATTTGATCGATTATTAACGTTTAAAAATACCTAACGTTGTGTTACAAAAGTAGTTTGAAATGTTTTGGTAAAGTTTACATGTAACTTTTGAGATATTTTGTAGTGACGTTGCGCAAGTTGGAAACTGTGTTTTTCTGGATGAAACACGCCAAATAAATTGACATTTTGGATATATATCGACGGAATAATCGAACAAAAGGACCATTTGTGATGTTTATGGGACATATTGGAGTGCCAACAAAAGAAGTTCGTCAAAGGTACGGCATGAGTTATATTTTTATTTCTGCGTTTTGTGTCGTGCATGCAGTGTTGAAATATGCTACTCTCTTTGTTTACTGTTGTGCTATCATCAGATAATAGCATCTTATGCTTTTGCCGAAAAGCCTTTTTGAAATCTGACATGTTGGCTGGATTCACAACGAGTGTAGCTTTAATTTGGTATCTTACATGTGTGATTTAATGAAAGTTTGATTTTTATATCATTTTATTTGAATATGGCGCTCTGTATTTTCCCTGGCTATTGGCCAGGTGGGACGATTGCGTCCCACCTACCCCAGAGAGGTTAACAAAGCCATTCCTTTGGTTGATCCTGAGACCTCTCAGGATCTCCTCTCTGTTCATTTATGATAGGGTATGAGCTGTCAAACTGACACAGTTCCCTCCCCTCTTCTGTCGGTGAGAGAAGGTCTGGTTACTGTCATCCATTGCCAAGCTGATCTGACCCATTCGGATCCTCACATGACAAATGCGTTTAGCTGATTTCTGCTGAGTTCAATTCCATTTATTGTTGAAATCCATTTTAATGTCTGGATTCCGTGAACCGTCTGCGTTCTTCGCATCAAGGATTTTATTGGGCTCTACAATTGAGCCTAGGGACGAGGTTAGGTCTGAAGATGTCAACTGGGCTGTTTTCTTGGCAGGCTTTTGTATGCTATTGAATAAAGCAGTGTTGGTTGTGTGTATGCTTGTTCATAGATGAGACTGTTGTGATGTTAGAAATAGGTAACTGAACGGCAGAAGTAAAGGTATGCGAGAGTGGACAGGGTGAAAATGTGAAGTGCACAGTAAGTCTATGTAAGCTATATACTTGACAGTGACCAGCTTGCCCCTTGGGTAAAATGGTGGCTTTGGCATTTGGAAACTATTTGGAACTTTTGTCAACCAGTGGTTAATAAGACGAACTTTGGTTATGATTAGTGAAGCCTTTGAGGCTTGCAGCAAATTTTGCCAAAAGAACAGTTCATTACTCTGAGCTTAACTCAATGCCCATTAGTGACATCTGCGAGTCAGCAATAAATGTGTTTGGTGTTAATGAACCTAACGTAGCAGGCATAAAAGAAACGTCTGAAACTAAATCTCCTACATACTGGTCTTGATGAGAAAACAGTTGGAAGTTTATCTTCTACACTGCTCAACCAATCCAGTTAATGTAGATTTCAGATGGAGTGTCGACTTGATAACGTCCAAAAGTGGAAGTTGTCACGGGCTCTTTCCATTTCCCCTGAAAACTGGAACATCTGGCCAGATGTTCAAAAGTGCCCTGCCCACCCCACCCACCACAATATTCATCAAACTCCATGGCACAGTGGTTAGTCGCAGGCCTTAGTAGCCTACAATCAGTTAAGCCTTGTTCACATTGGCAGTTTGAAGTGGCTCATCCTATTTATTTGCATATGCAATTTGAATCAATTATTTTTCCTGCAGTCTGAACAGCCAAAAATCACATGGAATAGGATATTTCAAGCCACATTTCAAACTACCTTCGTAGCTGGTTTGAAGTCAGATACAAATCTCATTCCTGGTCATGTGACTTGTCTGATTTATTTGCCCCGAGTGGTTTTCAGACTTATTTAGCATATCTTGTTGCTTGCTAGCTACTCTGACAGGTTGAAAAGAACATGTGGTAGCTAACTAACGTGTTGTTGTCAAATTAGTGAATATGCTAGAGAGCTAAGCAGCTAGCTAGTTGACTGCTGTCTAGCCAAAAAAATGACGTGTTTTGAAAGTTGGATCACTTAAAGCCTCAAAGAATAAGACGTTCTTACCCTAATGAGTTTGAACATTCAAAGCAACTGGGAAACGTCCATGGCAGGCATTGTCACCTTAGCTTGCTACATAACTTCTGAGTGACATTCAGTAGTCCAAAACAGATTTGAAAAACAAAACTGCTTTGAGCATTAACTGCAGTGTGAAGAAGGCTTTAGAATAACAGGTTTGCATCTTACATTGTGCTTCCCTTTTTTTGCCTTCAAGTTTACTATTTTTGAAAAACGAAATCTATGGCTTTCAGGATGCTTAAGACGAGCTTATATTCTACTAAATAAAACCAATTATTTGAACAACAATGTGCAGGAAGTTAGGTTTCACATTAAATATTTTTTAAATGGTGCCTTCCCTGGGATTTGACCCCATACCCTGTTTGAGTGTTCTATGATCCCCCAATCTTACCTGCTGCGCTACAGTTCAAGTGCACTATTTAACAAAAAATCCTAACTAGATTTCTAAGTACGGTGTCCAGTAGAGGTCAGTGTTTGAAAACAACTTGGAATCAAAGATGGCACCCCCGGTACTACTGCGAAATCAGTGCGGTCTCGTATTTCTCAACAAGCAGTTTGAAAATGCACAGTGATCAAGCAAAGCTTCAGACGTCATTGATCACGCGATAATGTTACTTTGAAACGAGCATCATTACATTGTATCGGATCAGTAGTGCTTTGAAGACCGTAACGGAGCTTCGGTATCAATCGTCCTATCACTAGCTATAGGCTTTACCGGCATTTAAAAAAGGGGCACTTCCGATCACGAGTAAATCCGATTTACGAATATCAAGTGTGATAAAATGGATATGATTACGAGTATGACGAGATCGGCATACCCCTACCTAGACCCCTCACACTCAACTCTGGACATTGAAATCAGTTCCACTGCTTCCCTCCAGGGACTGATTTCAACCTGGGACACCAGGTGGGTGCAGTTAATTATCAGGTAGAACAGAAAACCAGCAGGCTCCGGACCTCGTGGGGTAAGAGTTGATTACCCCTGCTCTAGATTATTTCAGATAAGTCAGTTGAAAGCAGAATGTACATTACAGTTCTGAGATCCCTCCTCGATGGAACAGGGGTGCTTAACGAACAGTTAACTCAACAGGTCTTTAATTCTAACCATCATAACTCAGTATAGTGTGCAATACTGCTCTCACTGAGTGCATCTCAGAGCGCATCGTTATGTTCCTAAATGACCCCAACAGATGAAAATACACACGATTTACTTTCCTATTCAATTATTAACAAATTATGCAAATAGCCTAATGCCTGAATGCATTTATTCCAGACACAGATTTAGATGAAGGTAGGCTAATTCGCTTGCTCCATATATTGTTTAACTTTTAAGAGGAGCAAAACCTTTCTCTCCTGATATGTCACATCTGTACAATCTATATTTTGTAATTTTTATTCTCTGATGTGTTGCTCTGTAAACATGCCTGGGTGAGAATAAATAATAGCAAGCATGGGCTTGGATCGCGACATAACGACAGACATCATTAGCAATGGAATAATAAGGGCCGACAAAGTAGGCTTACTAAACCACGCGAAGTAGACAGATAAATACAAGAATATGGCTTCAGCAAAGTCGAAAGGAAATAACTAGATTGAACAACAATGACTAGCTACAGATTCGGATTTCTACACAATGTTTGGAGAAGGGGAGACTTAGAGACGCGCCACAGAGGAAGAGCGGCTCGTTTTAATGCAATTTGTTGTAGCAGGCTCAAACAATACCCCGCCCATTCCTTTACAGACAGAATAACTAGCCAATAGCTCTTCACACTGAGTGAAAGATGCGGATTACTGTTTTCCCATCACAGATAATTACAAAAAATACTGGTCATAATCGTATCTAATCATATCCGTTACGATGCTGGTTTTGCCCGAGTACTCGGCACACCCCTAGTCTAGAAGATTTGTAAGGGGCCGTACAGACAGATTTTGTATCCTTTAAAAACGAGTAGGCCAATGTTTTTTCAATGGTGTTCATACGTTAACAATGGAGAGCCTCCATAGTTTTGTTCTTAGTTTTATGTGTGAAACTCTCCTGACTTTTTACCGTCAAAAGTATGTATTAACTTTGAGGGGACGAACGGTTTGACATTAATGTGTCTGTTATTAACCGTCTGTCTGACCTAACTCTTCGCCTGCAGCAGTGATGACAAAATTGTCTAATTCTCCTGTAATTATTTTTCTGTTTGCACCTATTCTGTTAAATTTGAGTGAATTCACTCCTGAGACTCATTCTAGTGTATTGGGCCTTAAACATTTGTTTTTTTTTGTGGCGAATGAGTTATTAGTGGGTGGATTTTTTTTTTTAACTACAAGCAATATTAACTCCTATAAAAGTATATGTAACTGATGAAAGACCAAAGGCGCCAGTAGTTCTGGTTAATTATTTGATGAAGCAACAGTAACTAAACTCATCAAAAAAAAATGGCCTCACTGTCAACTGCGTTTATTTTCAGCAAACCTAACAAGTAAAAATATTTGTATGAACATAACAAGATTCAACAACTGAGAAATAAACTGAACAAGTTCCACAGACATGTGACTAACAGAAATTTAATAATGTGTCCCCTGAACAAAGGGGGGGTCAAAATCAAAAGTAACAGTCAGTATCTGGTGTGGCCACCAGCTGCATTAAGCACTGCAGTGCATCTCCTCATGGACTGCACTATATTTGCCCTTTCTTGCTGTGAGATGTTACCCCCCTCTTCCATCAAGGCACCTGCAAGTTCCCGGACATTTCTGGGGGGAATGGCCCTAGCCCTCACCCTCCTATCCAACTGGTCCCAGACTTGCTCAATGGGATTGAGATCTGGGCTCTTCGCTGGCCATGGAAGAACACTGACATTCCTGTCTTGCAGGAAATCACAAACAGAACTAGCAGTATGGCTTGTGGCATTGTCATGCTGGAGGGTCATGTTAGGATGAGCCTGCAGGAAGGGTACCACATGAGGGAGGAGGATGTCTTCCCTGTAACGCACAGCGTTGATTTCCTGCAATGACAACAAGCTCAATCCGATGATGCTGTGACACACCGCCCCAGACCATGACGGACCCTCTACCTTCAAATCGATCCCCCTCCAGAGTACAGGCCTTGGTGTAATGCTCATTTCTTCGACGATAAACACGAATCCGACCATCACCCCTGGTGAGACACAACCGCAACTCGTCAGTGAAGAGCACTTTTTGCCAGTCCTGTCTGGTCCAGTGACGGTCAGTTTGTACCCATAGGCGACGTTGTTGCCGGAGATGTAAGGCAGGTCCTCACCAGACAACAGGCCTACAAGCCCTCAGTCCAACCTCTCTCAGCCTATTGCAGACAGTCTGAGCACTGATGGAGGGATTGTGCATTCCTGGTGTAACTCTGGTAGTTGTTGTTGCCATCCCGTACCTGTCCCGCAGGTGTGATGTTCAGATGTACCGATCCTGGGCAGGTGTTATTATACGTGGTCTGCCACTGCGAGGACGATCAGCTGTCCGTCCTGTCTCCCTGCAGCGCTGTCTTAGGCGTCTCACAGTACGGACATTGCAGTCTATTTCCCTGGCCACATCTGCAGTCCTCATGCGTCCTTGCAGCATGCCTTAGGCACATTCATGCAGATGAGCAGGGACCCTGGGCATCTTTCTTTTGGTGTTTTTCAGCATCAGTAGAACGGCATCTTTAGTGTCCTAAGTTTTCATAACTGTGGCCTTAATTGCCAACAGTCTGTAAGCTGTTAGTGTCTTAGCAACCATTCCACATGTATATTGATTGTTTATGGTTCATTGAACAAGCATGGGAAGCAGTGTTTAAACCCTTTGCAATAGAGATCTGTGAAGTTCTATGTATTTAAAAAAAAAAAAAAAAAAAATCTTTGAAAACGGGGTCCTAAAAAAGGAATGTTTTTTTCTTTTTTTGCTGAGTTTAGGTCAGCAGGATAAGGATGTCCTCCTGGCAATGTTATTTGGTCACCAACTACTTCTTAGAGTTCAGTGTGTTAAATCGGAGGGCCTGTTGTCCGGACCTCTGGCAGTCTCTATTGGGGTCCCACGGGGTTCAATTCTCGGACTCTTTTCTCTGTATATATCAATGATGTCGCTCTTGCTGCTGGTGAATCTCTGATCCACCTCTACGCAGACTATACCATTCTTTATACATCTGGCCCTTTTTTGGACACTGTTAACAAACCTCCAAATAAGCTTCATTGCCATCCAACACTCCTTCCGTGGCCTCCAACCGACTTAAAATGCTGGTCAACTAAATGCATGCTCTTCAATCAATTGCTGCCCGTCCGACTAGCATCACTACTCTGTACGGTTCTTACTTAGAATATGTGGACAACTACAAATACCTAGGTGTCTGGTTAGACTGTAAACTCTCCTTCCAGACTCACATTAAACATCTCCAATCCAAAATTAAATCTAGAATTGGCTTCCTATTTCGCAACAGACTCCTTCACTTATGCTGCCAAACACATCATCGTAAAACTGACTGTCCTACCGATACTTCACTTCACGTCATACAAAATAGCATCAACACTCTACTCAGCAAACTGGATGTAGTCTGTCACCGTGCCATCCGTTTTGTCACCAAAGCCCCATATACTACCCACCACTGCGACCTGTATGCTCTCGTTGCCCCCGCTTCATACTCATCGCCAAACCCTCTGGCTCCAGGTCATACGTTTTTGCTAGGTAAGCCCTGCCTTATCTCAGCTCACTGATCACCATCGCAACACCCACTCGTAACACGCGCTCCAGCAGGTATATTTCACTGGACATCCCCAAAGCCAACACTTCCTTTGGCCGCCTTTCCTTCCAGTTCTCTGCTGCCAATGACTGGAACGAATTGCAAAAATCACTGAAGATGGAGACTTATCTCCCTCTCTAACTTTAAGCATCAGCTGTCAGAGCAGCTTACCGATCACTGTACCTGTACACCGCCAATCTGTAAATAGCACACCCAACTACCCCCTCCCCATATTTTTATTTATCCTCTTGCTCTTTTGCACCCCAGTATCTCTACTTGCATATCTATAACTCCAGTGTTAATGCTAAATTGTAATTATTTCGCCTCCATGGCCTATTTATTGCCTTACCTCCCTAATCTTCTATATTTGCACACACTACATAGATTGTTCTATTGTGTTATTGACTGTACGTTTGTTTGTAACTCTGTTTTTGTCGTAATGCTTTGCTTCATCTTTGCCAGGTCGCAGTTGTAAATGAGAACTTGTTCTTAACCTTGCCTACCTGGTTAAATAAATCAAGTAAAAATGATCCATTTAGTCTCTGGAAAGACAAAGCTCAGCTAGCATAGCTGCTGGATCTCTATAGCAACCTGGCCTGACAACCAGATGAATCCCCCTTCCTTGTCCTGTAGTAACCCACGCCGTCATATCTGCATTGTGTGTTTGTGTGTGTGTGTGTGTGTGTGGGGGGGGGGGGCGGGGGGGGGGGGGGGGGGGCGCTCACAGCATCCAAGAGAAGCGAGAGGAAAGGGAATTTAACTGACTGCAGACCCATTCCCCTCCCCCTTGCATTCATTTGGTTGATGTGACCTTATATGTGGGACGAGTCTTGTGGTGTGAGCACTTTCAGCCAATGAGATGGGCTGTAGTGTTGGAATACTAGTGGGGGGAGTGTAAGGATGTCTGCAGGAAAGAAGCTAGTGCTGAGAGGGTGGGGTTTTGGAGGAGGGACAAACTCAGAGTTTGAAAATTAATGATGTGTTACAGAGGAGACTGAGTGGCCAGCATATTTTGTGTCTAGTGGCTGACAGAATACAAAGCACGCTTACGCAGTCCAGAGAACCGGCAACCATAACTGAAACAAGAAATCTGAAGTTTGCCTACTAGGATGCACTGTAAGTACTTCTACATGATTTGGAATGAGATGTTCAGCCCTTTCACTTAAATCTGACAGGCAACTGCTTATGTTAATTGATGCTTTTTATCTTTATATCAATAATCTTCTGGTTTTGGCTTATGGGAAGGCATTTCTCTAGCGTCATTGGGCTCTTTAAAGGTGTGACTGATGGTTTCTGTGTACCATCAGTATTTACATTTGAGTCCCTCTGTTAGTTTGAATTGTCCTTCGTGTGGTTTAGTTCGTAGATTAATATTACGTTATTGAGTTCAAAACAATTTATATACTACAGCTATGAAGGCTGATATGTGGTACTGGTTCATCCACCTCACTAGCCCATTTGGTCAGCAGGTATGTGTGCCTGCTTGCTGGCTGGGATGGAGCATCCAACCCTACATGTAGAGCTAATAGGACAGGGTAGGGCGAGGCAGAAAGAAAGAAACCCCAGCATTACTGGGACTCCTCGCTAGGCTGCTGCTGCCAGAAACAGCAGTTGGGTGGATGGATTGATGGAAACTTGATTCACCCCCAGTGTTGGAGCAGCCTTGGAAACAGGTCCAGGCAGAAGGGTGAGCTGGCCATCTAGGAGAGGCAGGCGGAGCGAGAGAAGGAAAGGCGAGGGATTTGAATAATGTAGCAAGTGCTTTCTTTGCATCTGAAATTCTCTAAAATGTTGGGTATTTAAGTGCTGTGTGGGTGGGGAGAGGGCTTGTTGTGTGTTAGGAAACCCTGCTTGGTTTTGGAGATGCCCAGTTTTGGGGAGGTTTTGTTGTAGTTAATGCTGGTTTCTGAAAATATATTTGATGTGGCTTTTTCAAGAAAGGCCTCTACTCAAATCAGTCAGTCTATGGTTGCAATCAGTTTTTGAATGGACATCATGTGGCAGTTGTGTACTGGACATACTGTTTGGGACCTAAACCTCTCCGAATTGACTGCAACGAGGCAGTCATTTGCTATTGTGAGGAAACTGTGCGCAATGTATGTCTGCACGATATGGGCAAAAATGTAATTGTGATTTCTTTCTTTTACCAAATATTGTGATTTGACATGCAATATGGGTATAAACAGTTGGGTGAACTGTTGGAATCATATAAATACAATGATTTATATTAAGAAGCAAAGTGGAAAACAGCATTGTTTGTAACAGTCTGTTGACTGCATTTGACCTAACAGAACAGCATGTAAACTTATAGTGAATCTAACAGCAAGGAGGGCTGTGTGTGTGTGTGGGGGGGGGGGGGGGGGGATTGGTCTAATAGGGCTGCTGCGTGAGACTTGTCAAGTCACGTGACATCACAAGAGTGGGTGAGGAATGGAACACTCATTCCAGCCTGAGGATCATCCCAAAGGCAGCATTCAGAATGATCAAGGATGCCATCTACCTCTTCTCTTGTTAAATAGTTGGGGTGTGTGAGCAAGCTTTTTCTGATCTGTAGGACTACACAATATGGGCAAAAAATGTCATCACAATTTTTGTAGCAAATATTACGGTTTTACTTGCGATTATAGTTCACAATGCTTGAGTGAACTGTCGTAATCATAGAAAGGGAATAGTAAAAATGTTATGGTTGGAATAGTGGGCACTTTGAATGCAGTTTTGTTTGCCATGACGATGAATGGAAAAGTAAGGGAGGAGATGGTTGTGACAATAGTAACCAAAGTGTTGGTCAGTGTTTCCCATGGGACCCTGATTTGGATTTAAATACACTGCTAAAAAAATAAAGGGAACACTAAAATAATACATCCTAGATCTGAATGAATGAAATATTCTTATTAAATACTATTTTCTTTACATAGTTGAATGTGCTGACAACAAAATCACACACAAATTATCAATGGAAATCAAATTTATCAACCCATGGAGGTCTGGATTTGGAGTCACACTCAAAATTAAAGTGGAAAACCACACTACAGGCTGATCCAACTTTGATGTAATGTCCTTAAAACAAGTCAAAATGAGGCTCAGTAGTGTGTGTGGCCTCCACGTGCCTGTATGACCTCCCTATAACGCCTGGGCATGCTCCTGATGAGGTGGCGGATGGTCTCCTGAGGGATCTCCTCCCAGACCTGGACTAAAGCATATGCCAACTCCTGGACAGTCTGTGGTGCAACGTGGCGTTGGTGGATGGAGCGAGACATGTCCCAGATGTGCTCAATTGGATTCAGGTCTGGGGAACGGGCGGTCCATAGCATCAATGCCTTCCTCTTGCAGGAACTGCTGACACACTCCAGCCATATGAGGTCTAGCATTGTCTTGCATTAGGAGGAACCCAGGGCCAACCGCACCAGCATATGGTCTCACAAGGGGTCTGAGGATCTCATCTCGGTACCTAATGGCAGTCAGGCTACCTCTAGCAAGCCCATGTAGGGCTGTGCGGCCCCCCCAAAGAAATGCCACCCCACACCATGACTGACCCACCGCCAAACCGGTCATGCTGGAGGATGTTGCAGGCAGCAGAACGTTCTCTACAGCGTCTCCAGACTGTCACGTCTGTCACGTGCTCAGTGTGAACCTGCTTTCATCTGTGAAGAGCACAGGGCGCCAGTGGCAAATTTGCCAATCTTGGTGTTCTCTGGCAAATGCCAAACGTCCTGCACGGTGTTGGGCTGTAAGCACAACCCCCAACTGTGGACGTCGGGCCCTCATACCACCGTCATGGAGTCTGTTTCTGACCATTTCAGCAGACACATGCACATTTGTGGCCTGCTGGAGGTCATTTTGCAGGGCTCTGGCAGTGCTCCGCCTTGCACAAAGGCGGAGGTAGAGGTCCTGCTGCTGGGTTGTTGCCCTCCTACGGCCTCCTCCACGTCTCCTGATGTACTGGCCTGTCTCCTGGTAGCGCCTTCATGCTCTGGACACTACGCTGACAGATACAGCAAACCTTCTTGCCACAGCTCGCATTGATGTGCCATCCTGGATGAGCTGCACTACCTGAGCCACTTGTGTGGGTTGTAGACTCCGTCTCATGCTACCACTAGAGTGAAAGCACCGCCAGCATTCAAAAGTGACCAAAACATCAGCCAGGAAGCATAGGAGCTGAGAAGTGGTCTGTGGTCACCACCTGCAGAACCACTCCTTTATTGGGGGTGTCTTGCTAATTGCCTATAATTTCCATTTGTTGTCTATTCCATTTGCACAACAGCATGTGAAATTTATTGTCAATCAGTGTTGCTTCCTAAGTGGACAGTTTGATTTCACAGAAGTGTGATTGACTTGGAGTTACATTGTGTTGTTTAAGTGTTCCCTTTATTTTTTTGAGCAGTGTAGATGGGTACATTCAGACAGATTTTAGAATATTCTTTGCCTTTTCTTCTCAAGAACGAGCTATTTTGTTAGATTACTTGTTAGATATTACTGCATGGTCGGAACTAGAAGAACAAGCATTTCGCTACACTCGCATTAACATCTGCTGACCATGTGTATGTGACAAATAAAATTAGATTTGCACAAATAACGCTGACATACTCCACCACTGGTAACGGCCTGTATTAAAGGGCAAACCTTGCTAGGAAACGTTTTCTATCTCAGTGCTAGCTAGAAATTAGCATTAGGCGCTAATACAATTTTATTTTATGCACATTTACAACTTGCTTAGACCAACTAACTAGTGTTTTGCAGAGAGCAAGTTACACATTACATTTACATTTAAGTCATTTAGCAGACGCTCTTATCCAGAGCGACTTACAAATTGGTGCATTCACCTTATGATATCCAGTGGAACAACCACTTTACAATAGTGCATCTAACTCTTTTAGGAGGGGGGGGGGGGGGGGGGGGGGGGGGGGTTAGAAGGATTACTTTATCCTATCCTAGGTATTCCTTAAAGAGGTGGGGTTTCAGGTGTCTCCGGAAGGTGGTGATTGACTCCGCTGACCTGGCGTCGTGAGGGAGTTTGTTCCACCATTGGGGTGCCAGAGCAGCGAACAGTTTTGACTGGGCTGAGCGGGAACTGTACTTCCTCAGAGGTAGGGAGGCGAGCAGGCCAGAGGTGGATGAACGCAGTGCCCTTGTTTGGGTGTAGGGCCTGATCAGAGCCTGAAGGTACGGAGGTGCCGTTCCCCTCACAGCTCCGTAGGCAAGCACCATGGTCTTGTAGCGGATGCGAGCTTCAACTGGAAGCCAGTGGAGAGAGCGGAGGAGCGGGGTGACGTGAGAGAACTTGGGAAGGTTGAACACCAGACGGGCTGCGGCGTTCTGGATGAGTTGTAGGGGTTTAATGGCACAGGCAGGGAGCCCAGCCAACAGCGAGTTGCAGTAATCCAGACGGGAGATGACAAGTGCCTGGATTAGGACCTGCGCCGCTTCCTGCGTGAGGCAGGGTCGTACTCTGCGAATGTTGTAGAGCATGAACCTACAGGAACGGGTCACCGCCTTGATGTTAGTTGAGAACGACAGGGTGTTGTCCAGGATCACGCCAAGGTTCTTAGCACTCTGGGAGGAGGACACAATGGAGTTATCAACCGTGATGGCGAGATCATGGAACGGGCAGTCCTTCCCCGGGAGGAAGAGCAGCTCCGTCTTGCCGAGGTTCAGCTTGAGGTGGTGATCCGTCATCCACACTGATATGTCTGCCAGACATGCAGAGATGCGATTCACCACCTGGTTATCAGAGGGGGGAAAGGAGAAGATTAATTGTGTGTCGTCTGCATAGCAATGATAGGAGAGACCATGTGAGGATATGACAGAGCCAAGTGACTTGGTGTATAGCGAGAATAGGAGAGGGCCTAGAACAGAGCCCTGGGGGACACCAGTGGTGAGAGCACGTGGTGCGGAGACAGATTCTCGCCACGCCACCTGGTAGGAGCGACCTGTCAGGTAGGACGCAATCCAAGCGTGGGCCGCGCCGGAGATGCCCAGCTCAGAGGGTGGAGAGGAGGATCTGATGGTTCACAGTATCAAAGGCAGCCGATAGGTCTAGAAGGATGAGAGCAGAGGAGAGAGAGTTAGCTTTAGCAGTGCGGAGCGCCTCCGTGACACAGAGAAGAGCAGTCTCAGTTGAATGACTAGTCTTGAAATGAATAGTATAATATAGAAAACGTGGAAGCAAAGTGGAAAGCTTTTAGGTTCTTGTTTGGTCAACGCATGTATTGCAGAGTAAATCTTGAGCATGAGGAACTGCCTGCTTGAGTGATGTGTGATTTGAGAAGTGGCCAAATGAGAACTTGAGCAATACATTCAAAGTTAAAAAAGACAGTGGTGTTTCAAATATTGTAGCCCCATGCAATATGGATAATTGTGCAGCCCTAGCACCCACCCCTGTTGTGGCAGACACATGCCGATAACATTGAGGCTGGAGACCCAGCCAAAGGGGCTCATCCCAGACAGAGGGCTCAATGCAGGCATGTCGACCCCCCCCCCCCCCCAACCTCCGAAGAACCACAACACAACTCCCACACTATAATCCATTACAGCCATGCAACGTGAACCCTGGCCACAGCTGTGTCTGAGTGTGTGACCATGGGGAATCTGCAGCTGCTCTCTTACTGGTGGAAGGGAAAAGAGTACAATGGCAGCTATTGTAGGGGTTGTGTCGGGGTGCAAGCGGTTAGCTCACTCCATGGCATTTGCCTCCTTGGCTGAGCCAGGCTCTGCAGGAATGGGTAATGTGCTGAAGTCTGTCAAGGTTAACGACAGTGTCAGAGGGAACGGGGAGGTAGAATCTATCGATCTGCTGAGCTACATCCCATAAACCATGAATCACATTGGTTTTAGTAACATTTGTACCTATCTCAAAAAATGTACAACCAACCACTCAACACCAGGTTATGAAATTGTCTGGGCTTTAAGGGTTTGCTGCACCCTGTCCCTGGCTCAGGAGAATGTTTCTGCTTTGTGATCTCCCCATGGAGGTTTTCTTTCCTCCTGCTTAATTGTACTCAGCTTGTATGTGTTTAATGGACAGAGCCAGTCCTAGATAAACAGGACCTCAGCCGGTGTTGGCTCTCCAACAAGGGGACAGAGTCGATAATGGAGAGTGGGCCGGGGTTACGTGGTTATTGTTCTACAGCGCTGACGTGTTTCCTGTACCGTGTTGGTTACAGAAATGGGACGTGCGCTCTGCTCAGCTCTCCCCCTCTTGCGTTACTTCCCACAATGGAACAAACGGATCATCAACGGGGCCAAACTGTGCTCTGTTTGAGTCTCTTTCACACAGATGGAGCCATTGAATTTAAATAACCAGAGGATGAACAAGCCAGCCAAATGAGTCCATCTTCTGCAACCTCTGCTGTCCCGCTGTCGTCATGTGTTCACATTACTTTATATCTCTGAAAGGGGGTTTCATAACACGATTAGGCCTAAATGTTAATTGAGGCTTCTACTGATTTTAGGAAAGGACCACATTGAATAAACATGGTTAATTTGTTTTGGCTAATCTGGAGGCGAGAAACCCACACCTGTTTAGGCGAGGTGCTGGCTAGTGGAGTAGAACACTTAAAAGAAAAGGAGAGCCGCACACTCGAGCTCAAATGCAATAATTTCATAACCTAATAATCAATGTTTCGACAGACAAGCTGTCTTCATCAGGGTATCATTTGTTTTGGCTGAAAGTATTACAAAAAAAAATAAAAACACAGTTCAGTCTACAGTAGCTGTTTTTGTAGTGGCACCTGTTGTCTGTCTCTTGGATCAGTACCCATTTGAATTCTGTCGACACTTACTGTTGTAAAATACCGTTCTTAAAAGATGTCCATAAAAGCATTTGGTGATAAACTATTTAGCTTTTCTGAGTGATCTCCAAGCAGTGTAATGACTCTGAGACCGTGTGTAATGTTTATCCAGAGACCAGAGCATGACCCTGTGACACGCAGCACAGTGGTGGGAGCCTTGTGAGCCGTTTGGCAGTCACATGCTACAGCGGGTTCTATTCTAAGGCAGTGGTTTCCAAACTGTGGCGCGTGCAAAATTGCACAAGGGTACAATTTCAAATTGTGTCATCAGTTTTCCTCTTGTCATGTCAGTCATTGCATACGTTAAAGCAGTGATCACCAACCTTTTCTGACCTAAGATCACTTTGGCAGTCAAAAAGCAAGCAGAGAACCACTGCACATGCATTTTAAGTCATGTTTTGACTTTTTTTTCTTTTTTTCATTAACCCGATTTTAAAAACAGTTCTGTAGGAATGAGGTAAGTGCAGTAGGCCAAATACATTATCACAGCATATTGGCTATATGCCTGGCCTGCCAATATTGTTCTTCTCGGACCCTATTCTATTTCAAAACTCAAGCTTTGATAACAAAATAGACAAGTTGGTGTGGCACATTTCGAGGCATAGCTGAGCATAAATTAAAATGGTCATGGTACTTTCAAAATAACTGAACTCTTGACAATCTAAGTCAAATTATGAAGTCAGTGGACTTCAGGTCGGAAGTCGGAGCTCTAGAAAGATGCCCAAGTTTCCGAGTTGGATGACCGTTCAAAAGTCGGAAGTCTGACATTTCAGGGTTTCCAGTTGTTTTGAAGACTGCATTAGTCTCAGCAGAAGGAGAGCGAGTGCAGCAGAGCTGGTCCGCCACTCACGGCCCCTGCTCTTTCCTCTGGTGCGGCTGACCAGAGAGGGGACACAGTCTTCGACCGGATGGCGAAACTCGAGTCGCACCGCATCTGCCTCTGGGGGGGGGGGGGGTGAATGTTGTTGGTACGACCAGCGAAAGTGAAATATTCCTCTATTAAAATAGACATGACGAGCTGCTAATAATAAAAATGCAGGGCTATCGATACACTTGGCTACTCATTCATTGCAACTGCAGCGCGATTGGAAGTACAGAGAACCGTGTTTTGTAATAGTGTTGACAATGCTGAATTAAACTTAGACATGAACTCATAAAAACATAATCTCTTTGCTGTATTCTTTGACAGTCTCTCTGGTCATGGTTTTAAAAGTTATGAAATCTCACGTAGGCTAGTATCGAACTTTGCTGTGGCCGAAGTCGTGGAAGCTGTAGGTAGGCATGGTTATTTGAGCTATACGATTGGCCAGCGCAGTAGGCGTACTCGATTTTAGCCAGAGATCTTCCGGTCCGCTGGGTAGGCGGAATTGTCTTTTCAGACAAATAAAATGGTTAAAAATGGGAACACTTTGCCAACCGGCGCGCAGAGCTTCTGAATCAAGTGCACCTACCGCCAACAGCGCAACACAGGATGAAAAAAAGAGGACCGCAAGCCTTTATGCCTTCAGCAAAATTCGCTGCACCAAATGACAATGTGTAGAATTGCAGGAAATGTGCTTTAAACCTGCTACATTTTTCTCTCCACCAACAAGAGGGGTGTGAACAGTTTGTCATGGACGGTGCTTGTGTCCATGGAAATAGACTGGGTGTGGGATGTTTCCCAATGCTGGTTGGGGGGCCTGAGTGAAAAAGTTTAGGAACCCCTGCTCTAAGGAAGGACTAATGCTCATTTTGTCACTCTCTCGAAGCCTGACAACTTCAGACACTTACAGCTGGGGAAACTCGGCCCCTGAGATTTGTGTGTGGGTCATGTGTGAATGAGTCATATGCTGTGTCTTACCCTGTCCCCTATCTTAATTTCCCCCCTTGCAGTGACTGTGTGTGAGCCTACTGCCATGTCCACAGCCATGGACCGCCCCAGGGAAGTCAGCTACCCGCAGTCATCCTGTGGCACCGGGGACAGCGTCGCCTCACTGGATGACGTCGCTGTGGATTTCATAGCCAAGTACGTACCTAGACTGAAACAATATCTGGTCCGATTGTGTGACTCTTGTTTGGACTTGATCGAAAGGCTCTCGTCACACGGGAATGATGCGATCTGATAGGAAACGATGACCTGCACCCTGTCACTGTCTTAACACCCCCACATCAAATAACTTCTTAGAGATACTTGACCTACTTCACCACACAAAGGTGACAGGGCACAATCTTTACACTTTGCCATGTCAACATTGTAAACAATTTGCTGTCAGTTAACAAGACCCATGCTGTGTTCGAATACTCATACTAACTGAACTGACTACTATTTGTGACATGAATTGAGTATAAAGTATGCTTGTTGGTCATAGTTAGTATGCCAAAAGTTCCCGAATGGCGTACTAAATTCTCCAAAATACGAAGTATACTTGCAGTGGACACGATTTATGTGCTTTTAGGTCCCATAATGCAATTCTTCAGAAAATGGGCGTGGCTTCATAACTTTTCAGATATGAAGAAAATGGCGGAAAATATGCCGAGAGTCCGAGAGCGGATACAAATTCATTGCTATAACTAATAATGGCAAATGTTAAGAGAATTTTTAAATGTAATACATTTTCAAATAAGTTACGTGTTATGTTGGCTGACAACCGCATAGCATTACAGCAGTATGCACCTAACGTTAGTTGGCTACTAATACATCAAACTTGCCAGGCAGTATATTAACTAACTACCCAACGTTGATTGACTTGATTATTTATTATTATTATTACATCATTCTTAGTTGTGCGATTCAAAGGCTATACCACTTAGCTATCTACTCTGATTTCAGAGCACTCTCGCGCAGAATAACTGATGAATTTATGAATGCTAAACACCTGTTGAATATGGCCGTGTCAGTAAACATCTCTGCAAAAAATGAGTAATTAAATTGTTGCCTGCAGCACAGTTAGTCACCAACCCTCTGGATAACATGAAAACAGCCTAACCAGCTCTGCTACGGCACGTAAAATGGTCAGTGAGGTGTTCTCATTTGTCACGCTCTGAATTTACAAATGGACTATCTGACAATGCTCATGATTAACGAACGCCCAGAGCACACTCTGGCACTCCAGATTGAATTTACGAACACACACGAAATCGTAAAATGTTGAGCTAGTAATTTGTTAAACTAGCAAGAGGTTGCATAGCAACAGCATCAACTTCCGGTAGACAGGCAAAGCTCTAGTACTCACAACTGAAAGGATACCGTTCGTTTCCAGTATACTAAAATGAACTAATAGTATGTAGTATACAGTATTTTAGGGTGGGTATTCGAGCACAGCAAGATTCTTTATCTTCTGACACTGAAAAGCTTCCTCCATCTTTAGACATGACAGTGGAATACAGTAGGACAGGACTGGGAATCCACTTAACATTGTTTATAACGTCTTTCCCCTCAGTGAGTCATCAGAGGAGTCAGCCAGTGAGCGGGAAGAGGAGATTGGGCCCAACACTGAGCTAACCAACAACCTCACAGACATCCTTACTGAACAGCCCACACACACAGAGACTGGTGAGTGCATATATATATACACTGCTCAAAAAAATAAAGGGAACACTTAAACAACACAATGTAACTCCAAGTCAATCACACTTCTGTGAAATCAAACTGTCCACTTAGGAAGCAACACTGATTGACAATAAATTTCACATGCTGTTGTGCAAATGGAATAGACAAAAGGTGGAAATTATAGGCAATTAGCAAGACACCCCCCAAAACAGGAGTGATTCTGTAGGTGGTGACCACAGACCACTTCTCAGTTCCTATGCTTCCTGGCTGATGTTTTGGTCACTTTTGAATGCTGGCGGTGCTCTCACTCTAGTGGTAGCATGAGACGGAGTCTACAACCCACACAAGTGGCTCAGGTAGTGCAGTTCATCCAGGATGGCACATCAATGCGAACTGTGGCAAAAAGGTTTGCTGTGTCTGTCAGCGTAGTGTCCAGAGCATGAAGGCTCTACCAGGAGACAGGTCAGTACATCAGGAGACGTGGAGGAGGCCGTAGGAGGGCAACAACCCAGCAGCAGGACCGCTACCTCCGACTTTGTGCAAGGAGGTGCACTGCCAGCGCCCTGCAAAATGACCTCCAGCAGGCCACAAATGTGCATGTGTCTGCTCAAACGGTCAGAAACAGACTCCATGAGGGTGGTATGAGGGCCCGACGTCCACAGGTGGGGGTTGTGCTTACAGCCCAACACCGTGCAGGACGTTTGGCATTTGCCAGAGAACACCAAGATTGGCAAATTCCCCACTGGCGCCCTGTGCTCTTCACAGATGAAAGCAGGTTCACACATGAGCACATGAGCACATGTGACAGACGTGACAGAGTCTGGAGACGCCGTGGAGAACGTTCTGCTGCCTGCAACATCCTCCAGCATGACCGGTTTGGCGATGTGTCAGTCATGGTGTGGGGTGGCATTTCTTTGTGGGGCCGCACAGCCCTCCATGTGCTCGCCAGAGGTAGCCTGACTGCCATTAGGTACCGAGATGAGATCCTCAGACCCCTGGTGAGACCATATGCTGACACATGCACATTTGTGGCCTGCTGGAGGTCATTTTGCAGGGCTCTGGCAGTGCACCTCCTTGCACAAAGTCGGAGGTAGCGGTCCTGCTGCTGGGTTGTTGCCCTCCTACGGCCTCCTCCACGTCTCCTGATGTACTGGCCTGTCTCCTGGTAGCGCCTGCATGCTCTGGACACTACACTGACAGACACAGCAAACCTTTTTGCCACAGTTCGCATTGATGTGCCATCCTGGATGAACTGCACCACCTGAGCCACTTGTGTAGGTTGTAGACTCCGTCTCATGCTACCACTAGAGTGAGAGCACCGCCAGCATTCAAAAGTGACCAAAACATCAGCCAGGAAGCATAGGAACTGAGAAGTGGTCTGTGGTCACCACCTACAGAATCACTCCTGTTTTGGGGGGTGTCTTGCTAATTGCCTATAATTTCCACCTTTTGTCTATTCCATTTGCACAACAGCATGTGAAATTTATTGTCAATCAATTTTAGAAAGGACACAAAAATGTAGGAAACTGGCTTACAACTGTTAGCGCATACACAAACTGGTTCACACACACTCTTGAGGTTGGCACTTAGGTACAGAAGGTATACCAGTACATTGATTTTGAGGTTGACCAAATTAATTGTCCCCTTTTTGAATTTTGAGGAAATGGGCCAAAGGGAAGTGGGGTCCCAAACTTCCCTTTCCTGTCTCTGGCCAAGAACATTCAGTCATCAACATTCCTAATGCCCTAAGTATGAAAACTATATTTATTAGGTGTACTCTGGCATTTAGAAAACCCCATCCTGAAGGTGTTCACAAACTTCAAATGAATAAATAAATTCACATTTCATAGTGTTGAGATTGGTCAGTAAACACTCTGTTGCTCTTAAATCAGTGGGGCATTCTCTTCCATCCACCCGAAGTGCAGTACAGCAGTATCATGAGGATCTGGCTGAGGCTGGTACCATGGCCATGCATGGCTATTGACTAAAGAAGTATTTGGTCATAAACAGTCCCCACTGAACTTCCAGAAGGTTCCACCCACAGCTCTGTGCTGTAGACAACACAGCACTCTATGGTCAGCCTAACAACAGGCCAGATGATCCTACGCTTCTCTGTTGCTATTTCGGTTTTATGCTTTGAAAGGCTTCAAAATATTGGCAGGGATTATCTATAGTTCCAGTCTTGTCATGGTGACCTTTCAATTGTTTTTATTAAGACCAAAATGCTAATAGTACTAGGTGAGTTATAGCTTCTGTTTCTCTGCCTAACCTAGCGTAGCAGGTGTAAAATAAATACTTTAGGCAATGCAGTGTTTCATATATGTGGACGCCCCTTCAAATGTTTCAGCTATTTCAGCCACACCCGTTGCTGACAGGTGTGTAAAATCGAGCACACAGCCATGCAATCGCCATAGACAAACATTGGCAGTAGAATGGTCCCTACTGAAGAGCTCAGACTTTCAATGTGGCACAGTCATATGATGCCACCTTTCCAGTCGCCGAGTGCTGAAGGGCGTAAATCTGTCCTCTGTTGCAACACTCACTACTGATTTCCAAACTGCCTCTGGAAGTAACGTCAGCACAATAACTCATCAGGAGCTTCATGAAATGGGTCTCCATGGCCGAGCAGTCGCACACAAGCCTAAGATCACCATGCGCAATGCCAAGTGTCAGCAGGAGTGGTGTAAAGTTCGCTGCTATTGGACTCTGGAGCAGTGGAAACGCGTTCTCAGGAGTGATAAATCATGCTTCACCATCTGGCAGTCCAACAGACTAATCTGGGTTTGGCGGATGCCAGGAGAACGTTACCTAACCGAATACATAGTGCCAACTGTAAAGTTTGGTGGAGGAGGAATAATGGTTTGGGCTAGGCCCCTTATTTCTAGTGAAGGGGAAATTAACGCTACAGCATACAATGATATTCTAGACAATTCTGTGCTTCCAACTTCTTGGCAACAGTTTGGGGAAGACCTTTTCCTGTTTCAGCATGACAAAGTGAGGTCCATACAGAAATGGTTTGTCAAGATCAGAGTGGAAGAACATGACTGGCCTGCACAGAGCCCTGACCTCAACCACATCGAACACCTTTGAGACGAATTGGAACGCCGACTGCGTGCAAGGCCTAATCACCCAACATCAGTGCCCAACCTCATGAATGGAAGCAAATGCCTGCCGCAATGTTCCAACATCTAGTGGAAAGCCTTCCTAGAAGAGTGGAGGCTGTAGCAGCAAAAGGGGACCAATGCCATATTAATGTCCAATGATTTTGGATTGAGATGTGTTTTGGCCATGTAATGTATACTGAACAAAAATATAAATGCAACCATTTTAAAGATTTTTTGAGTTTATATAAGGAAATCAGTCAATTGAAATAAATAAATTAGGCCCTGATCGATGGATTTCACATGACTGGGAAAACAAATATGTATCTGTTGGTCACAGATACTGTAAAAAGAAAAATGTAGGTGTGGCTCAGAACCAGTTAATATCTGTTGTGACCACCATTTGCATCATGCAGCGCGACACATCTCCTTTGCACAGAATTGCTCAGGTTGTTGATTGTGACCTGTGGAGTGTTGTCCCACTCTTCTTCAATGGCTGTGCAAAGTTGCTGGATGTTGATGGGAACTAGAACACGATGTCATACACTACCATTCAAAAGTGTGAGGTCACTTAGAAATGTCCTTGTTTTCCATGAAAACATACATGAAATGATTAGGAAATATAGTTAAGACATTGACATGGTTATAAATAATGATTTTTAATTTAAATAATTGTGTCCTTCAAACTTTGCTTTCGTCAAAGAATCCTCCATTTGCAGCAATTACAGCCTTGCAGACCTTTAGCATTCTAGTTGTCAATTTGTTGAGGTAACCTGAAGAGATTTCACCCCATGCTTCCTGAAGCACCTCCTACAAGTTGGATTGGTTTGATGGGCACTTCTTACGTACCATACGGTCAAGCTGCTCCCACAGCAGCTCAATAGGGTTGCGATCCGGTGACTGTGCTGGCCACTCCATTATAGACAGAATACCAGCTGAATGCTTCTTCCCTAAATAGTTCTTGCATAGTTTGGAGCCGTGCTTTGGATCATTGTCCTGTTGTAGGAGGAAATTGTCTCCAATTAAGCACCATCCACAGGGTATGGCGTTGCAAAATGGAGTGATAGCCTTCCTTCTTCAAGATCCCTTTTACCCTGTACACATCTCCCACTTTACCACCACCAAAGCACCCCCAGACCATCACATTGCCTCCACCATGCTTGGCGGATGGCATCAAGCACTCCTCCAGCATCTTCATTTTTTTTTTTCGTCTCACGAATGTTCTTCAAACACCTCAAACTTAGATTTGTCTATCCATAACACTTTTTTCCCAGTCTTCCTCTGTCCAGTGTCTGTTATTTTGCCCATCTGTCTTATATTTTTGTTGGCCAGTCTGAGATATGGCTTTTTCTTTGCATCTCAGTATGCTGGAGTCGCCTCTTCACTGTGTATGTTGAGACTGGTGTTTTGCAGGTACTATTTAATGAAGCTGCCATTTGAGGACTTGTGAGGTGTCTTTCTCAAACAAGACACACTAATGTTCTTGTCCTCTTGCTCAGTTGTGCAACGGGGCCTCCCACTCTTTCTATTCTGGTTAGAGACAGTTGCGCTGTTCTGTGAAGGGAGTAGTACACAGCGTATGACAAGACTTTCTTGGCAATTTCTCGCATAGAATAGCCTTCATTTCTCAGAACAATTATAGACTGATGAGTTTCAGAAGGAAGTTATTTGTTTCTGGCCATCTGAGCCAGTAATCAAACCCACAAATGCTCCTCTTTAATTACTTGTTACTTTTATCTCTCATTCTAATCCGTATTTTTTTTAAACTGCACTGTCGTTTAGGGGCTCGTAAGTAAGCGTTTCACTGTAAGGTCTACTACACCTGTTGTGTTCGGCGCATGCGACTAATAAAATTTCATGCTCCAGATACTCAACTAGTCTAAAGACAGTTTTAGTGCTTCTTTAATCAGAAAAGCAGTTTTCAGCTGTGCTAACATAATTGCAAAAGGGTTTTCTAATGTTCAATTAGCCTTTTAAAATGATAAACTTGGATTAGCTAACACAATGTGCCATTGGATCACAGGGGGTGATAGTTGCTGATAATGGGCCTTTGTACGCCTATGTAGATATTCCATTAAAAAGCATCCCTTTCCAGCTACAATAGTCATTTACAACATTAAGAATGTTTACACTGTATTTTTGATCCATTTGATGTTATTTTCATGGACACAAATGTGCTTTTCTTTCTAAAACAAGGACATTCCTAGGTTACCCCAAACGTTTGAACGGTAGTGTACAAGTCGATCCAGAGCATCCCAAACATGCACAATGAGTGACATGTCTGAGTATGCATGGCATTCCAGAAATTGTGTACAGGTCCTTACGACATGGGGCCATGCAATATCATGCTGAACACATGAGGCGATGGCGGCGGATGAATGGCACAACAATGGGCCTCCAGGATCTCATCATGGTATCTGTGTATTCAAAATGCCATCAATAAAATGCAATTAAGTTAGTTGGCCGTAGCTTATGCCTGCCCATACCATAACCCCACCTCCACCATGGGGCACTCTGTTCACAACGAAAGACGTCGTGTGGGCGAGAGGTTACCTGACACCATACACGTGGTCTGTGGTTGTGAGACCAGTTGGATGTGCTTCCAAATTCTCTGAAACCACTTTGGAGGCTGCTTATAGTAGAGCAATTAACATTCAGTTCTTTGGCAACAGCTCTTATGGACATTCCTGCAGTCAGCATGCCAATTGCACGCTCCCTCCAGACGTCTGTGGTGTTGTGGCAAAACGGCTTATTTTAGTGGCCTTTTATTGTCCCCAGCACAAGGTGCACATGTGTAAGGATCATGCTGTTTTAAGCTTTTTGAGATGCCACACCTATCATGTGGATGGATTATCTTGCCAAAGGAGAAGTGATCACTAACAGGGATGTAAAGAAATTTGTTCACAAAATTTGAGAAATTAGCTTGTGAGTGTGGAACATTTCTGGGATTTATTTCAGCTCATGAAACATTGGACCAACACTTTACATGTTTTGTTCATATTTTTGTTAAGTGTAGATCCCCTACAAGAAGTGACCTGTCAGAATGTTCTCTCCTGCAATGTTCAACCAATCCAGTAAATGTGGAGGAGGATTTGAGATGGTGCGTCATCTTGTTAACATCCAAAAGCGGAATATCCGTTGACGACTCTGCAGAGGCTAGTTTCTGGCTAATGGGCCCCCATATAAAAATAACCGGCTATAATATTTTTTTACAGAATGAATTATTGAACAGGACCATCTAACTAGCTCTGAGAGGTTCACAGTTCAGTCTCCTGCCCTGTTAGTCCCTACTAGTGTGCCTGGACTCTGTATGGGCTGCCAATGCGGTTATTGGGATCCCCTGTCTGGCCCTCCCTTGTTTTGTCTGGTGTTGGTCAGATTGGCGTCTCATACTGGGCCTGGTGTGTGTGTGTGTTTACTGGCAGAGACTGGGGGCCAGGCCAGGGTCAGCACAACCCACTGCCTCTGGCTCTCCACCAACACTGCAGCAACACCAACAGTGGAGGGAACACGAGGACAAACGGCTACTGGGATTTAAGGCCAGAAGTCAGAGCAGCCTCCCTCATGTCCCTACAGCTAATTTCTGTGATTGTCTGTGTAAGCAGCAGGCACGCCATTCATAGTGATTGGTTGGACTTCCTCATAGGGTTTGGGAGCCGTTTGACAGATTGATTTGCCTGCATGTGCAGACTGGGCATTTATGCCCATCACCAATGTTCTCTCTAAGCTGTGAGTGCTCACAAAACGTGTACATTTTCTAGCCATCTTTGAAAAGTGAGTCAGGTGAAGAGCTTTTATGTCTTAAAATGGGGCAGTGTTTCATTTTGGGAAAGGCTTGAATCAGCTAAGCTGCCAATTGCAGGGGGTAGCACACATTTGTGTCTGCATCTCGGTAATAATGCATTATTTTGTAAAGTAGTTTCTTGCATCCAACACAGTACATTGTCTGTCACCACCTTATCTGAGTGACTAAACAGGCTCATGTCAAGCCTTGCTTTTTTTCAAATCCCTACATTATGATCAAATAGCCACCTTTTCTGAGGTGCAATCAAATGTGAGTCTAGACAAAGCTCTCAAATCAAACACGCCTTTCATTCGCCTTCTCAGTTGATTTGCCTTGGGAAAAACACTAAACCCCTCTCCTCTCTCCCTCAGTGAGTGCCCAGCGACCAGACTCCCTGTCCCTGGCGATGGCTGAGCCAGAGCGGTGGACGTCCAGGGGTGACGGGGAGGTGAAGCTGCGGATGGGGGAGTTGGGCTTTGCAGCTGAGCCCCCACTCACTGTAGACCGGATGTTTAAAACTGCAGTGGAGAGGTTTGGCAGCTACACCGCCCTGGGCTGGAAGGAGGGAGAACAGATGAAAACCATGAACTACCAGGAGTACTACCAGGCTTGCCGCACCGCTGCAAAGAGCTTCCTCAAGGTGAGACTAAACACACAGACCAACTGTACTTATGGAAATCAGACCATAACTGACACTTTACTGCTGTAAATGTGGGTGTCAGAACAAAGTTGCAATAGAATACGGTAAGATAATGGTAGGAGTTGAGGGTTCCACACAGATAAGAACTGTAAAGTATTATAAAATATTTTATTGGCGTAAGTGTCTCCTAGAATTCCAGTCATAACAAAGGCTTATAAACATCAGTTCCTAAAGTGAAACAAAGTATGAGAACAAGTTCTGTTGGCAAGGCAACAATGTATCCTCAAACCAAATATGAAGCCAAAGCAAAAGAGAACCACTGGAGGATGTGTGCCCTTTTAGAAGGAGGCTTTTGATAACTTCCCCTCTCACTGATCATAGTCCACTATCCTAACTTCAGATCAGTGTGTGTTTAACCTTATGGTGACTGCCTCACTGTCACTAGCATGCGTAGGGTGAGATGAAATGTGGGAGGTAGAGGCAGTGTGCTGCTGGGGGCAACATCTAGATGCAGGCCACACTAGAGTGGGGCGATATGGACAAAAATCCATATCACGACAAATTACCTGAATTAATGAGGTAAAGATGAATAGAACGATACGTTTATAATGTGCACTACTTTTTTTATTTTTTTATCCTTTAAACAACTACTAGTTTGTTAATGGGACAATTGATGGCTACAAACATCAATCACCCATATTAGCAAACTTATTTTATTTCAAAATGCACATTTCTCTAGTATAGGCTACTTATCGTGGTGAACGATATCAGCGAAATGCCTGCGATAAGTGATCGGTGTCGATCATTTTCGGTTTATCGTCCCAGCTCTAGGCCACGCTACTGTTTATTGTGAAAGTCCGCACTGTACATGAGTGAGGATTAGGACTGGCTCAGGCCCAGGGGAAGCCAGACATCCCCACATCTGAACCTGACTGCCTCCTACTTGGAGGGAGACGGGGAGAGTCGTGCTACTCTGCATTGCCATGCAGGCAAGGAGCCGTACATTTCTTGTATAAGTAGCACAATGGTGTGTTTTAATACTACTACTGTTATAAAATACCCTCTATAGTCTGTATTTGGCTTTGCTTCACCTTCCCCTTTAACTCTTATCCATAGAAAAATGAATATTAACAGGCATTGTATCTGTTATGTTCCTCTTTAGGTGGTAATTTCAGATCTATGTGTAGGTCTTTTCTCATGCTGTGTTTGTGTCCACAGCTTGGCTTGGAGCGCTACCATGGGGTTGGCATTCTGGGGTTCAACTCTGCTGAGTGGTTCATATCTGACATTGCTGCCATTATGGCTGGGTGAGTCTCTATACTTCTGTTCACTAGGGGGTCTGACACACTCCCTGTCATTTGAGTGTGATGTACAGAATGTTCCCTTCTCACTGATCTACTGTAGACCAGTCTATTTGACGTAGCTGTTATAACTTTAATGTGTTACAGAGTTAATGTTTAAGTTAATTCATTGAGCTGTATCTAAAGATATTTCTTTACAGTTATTTACATATGTAATTGTATTGGTTAGTATTGAATTACGCTTTTGACTGCAAGTTCCAGAATGCCTTGCGACAGGAAGTAGAGAGTAACGCGCTAGTTAAGTGCAATTAACAGGTGATTATTTGACTCCTTTGCGCTAGCATCTTGCTGGCATTGCTCTGTAGAATCTAAAGTTGTTAAATGTAACGTGATCAA
Source organism: Salvelinus fontinalis (assembly GCF_029448725.1). NCBI lineage: Eukaryota > Metazoa > Chordata > Actinopteri > Salmoniformes > Salmonidae > Salvelinus > Salvelinus fontinalis. The sequence goes on along the minus strand of NC_074669.1, from coordinate 39,855,530 downwards.
GAATTATTACTAAAAGAAGCTTTCATATCAAACCCGACGTCCCGAGTCATTACTTTGAAGATAGTTATTCTATATTTTGGTGCCGAAACCCGGGATATGAGCTGCGACAAAGAAGCGGCTGAAATGGCTAAGGAGGAACGTCGGGATGAAACCGAAAGAATGAGACGAAAGCGGGGTACCATTCGAGGTGCCACAACACGGATTTTGAATCAGATTGACGTGGAAATAACCCAGTCAAATCCGGATACCGATCACTTGAGTACATTGTTGGAATTGCTGTTAGCTAAGGAGAACAGTTTGTTTGAACTTGATCGTGGAATTGAACAGTTAACGCCATTGGACGGATTGGAGGCAGAGATTGCATGCACGGAGGATTACAAAGAGCGCGTTATCATGCTGAAGAGCCGTGCACAACGAGTGATAAAGAAAAACCAGGATCTCAATCCACTACCAGCACGGGTGAGTGACGCTAACTCAAACAGATCAGAGACAATCAGTAAGGCTACCAAAGTTGATTATTGAGAAATTCTATGGAGATGTCAGTATGTGGCAGGAGTTTTGGAGTCAGTATGAGACTGCTATTCACAACAATGATTCACTGTGTAATAAAGAGAAGTTTACCTATCTGAAAGCATATCTCACTGGACCAGCTGCAAAGGCAGTAGCAGGACTGATGTTAACAGACAGTAACTATGATGATGCAATCGCTTTGCTTAAGAGCAGATTTGGAAGGAAAGATCTTGTGATTAGTGCTCATATGTCAAAGCTGCTGAATCTCACCCCTGTGAAGAAATCCTCTGATCTAAATGCATTGAGGCAGCTATATGATGAATGTGAAATTCAGATTAGAAGCCTGGAATCACTGGGTGTAGTGTCAGAAACCTATGGAAGCCTACTATGCCCAATCTTACTGCAGATGATTCCAGAGGACATAGCTCTTGACTATAGTCGTCAGAGGGTAGATGATGAATGGAAAGTGTCTGAGATTGTCAGTTTCCTACAGAAGGAGGTTCAGAGCAGGGAGAGAGCGCTACAAATGACAAGATCATGCAACCAACAGAAAGAGAGCAAACCATGGAACAAGTCATGCTTCTCCAATGAAATGAAAACAAAAAGACCCAACATGCCCTCTGCTGCAGCACTGCATACAGCCAGCCAGAAGGAACAAAACTGTCTATTCTGTGACAGTGCAGACCACAAATCAGAAAACTGCCCTGACCACAATATTGCTGCACGCAAAGAGAAACTAAAGAAAATGGGAAGATGCTTTGTATGTTTAGGACAGAAACACATAGCAAAATTCTGTAAAGTTGCACATGACACATCTTTGACATGTGGAAGCAGACATCACATTGCTGTGTGGACCGGTAAGAGGAGTGAGGTGCAACCCCCTACTGTTTCTGCAGATGCTGTTGTTTCCTCAGTTATTCCCCATTCAGTGAAGATGAAACCAGATGGACAGAACACTGTGTTGCTACAAACGGCAAAGGCATGGGTAGAAGGCCCATCGGGCAGGAAGATAGCTCGTTGCTTACTAGATGGAGGCAGTCAGAGAAGCTTCATACATGAAAACATTGTGAAGGGCTTGAAGCTACCAGTAATCAGTCAAGAGGCACTCACTCTTCACACGTTTGGCTCCTCTGCCTCAGCAACGTCCCAACGCAACACAGTGAAAGTCATCTTGGAGAATGTCTGGGACAAACAGCAGAGAATAGAGGCAATTGAAACCCCACAAGTGTGCACAGCTGTGATGAAGGTTCCTGGTGAACAGATTCGACATGAGCTCAATAGAAAAAGACTGCAGCTCGCAGACTTTCCAGGAGATGACAATGATCCTGAACTCTCTGTCCTGATAGGAGCAGACTACTACTGGCAGATAGTATCAGGCAGAGTGGAGCGACTGACGGAGACGCTGGTTGCTTTAGAGAGCACCTTTTGGATGGTCGGTGCAGGGACCCATGTTCATGTCAAGTGTCGCCGAGGCAACTTGCATGTTCATCCCACTTGATGAAGACACACTAGTCTCCAAACAACTGCATGCATTCTGGGAGCTTGAGTCTCTGGGTATTATAAGCGAGAAAACACAAAACCCAGAGGAAACTGAGGCTCTACAGAGGTTCGAGGAAACAACCACCTTCAAAGATGGTCGATACCACGTGGAGTTGCCATGGAAACGAGAAATGCCAGAACTCAAAGACAACTATAGAATCGCCAAGAAACTGTTTGAAGGTCTGAAGAAAAGACAGAAGAAGGATGTGACGTTGTACAGCAGATACAATGAAGTAGTAGAAGACTACTTACAACAGGATATGGCAGAGGACGTGCCCAAGGACAACGCATCAAGTGCAGACAACGTAAAATACTACTTACCTCACCATGCAGTACTCCGAGAAGATAAGGTGACAACAAAACTGAGAGTGGTGTTTGATGCCTCGTCCCATGAAGATGGCTGTCCATCATTCAATGACTGTCTACTCACAGGACCGAACTTGAATCCGGATCTGCTCAGCGTTCTGATAAAGTTCAGACTACATGAGATCGCATTCATGGCAGACATCAAGAAAGCTTTCCTGCAGATATCCCTAGCAGAGAGAGACAGAGACGGCGTGAGATTTCTATGGCTCACAGGCCCACCAAGGGGAGAAAATGAAAAGGAGCTGCGTGTGCTGAGGATGAAAAGAGTGGTATTTGGTGCTTCCCCAAATCCATTTTTGCTGGCAGCTACAATCAGGAAGCACCTGAAACAATATGAAACAGAACAACCAGAAGTTGTAGAGATACTGAGAGAGTCACTCTATGTAGATGATTTCATTGCAAGTTCACACAATGTTGAAGAGGCTTACCTTGTGACAACTGCAAGCGAATGTTGTCGGTTGCAGGCATGAACCTCTGCAAGTGGATGACCAATTTTCCTGAATTAAAAACAAAATGGGAGGAGAGTACGACAACTGACCACCCATTGACGCTAGAAACACAAGGATTAGTGCTGAAGGTTTTAGGTTTAGTATGGAGACCGGAAACGGATGACTTTGTGTTTGATCTCAGGCCGCTACTGAGCATTCTAAAGCAAAAAGAAAACACAAAGAGAAGTGTTCTACAGTCGTCTGCACGTATCTTCGACCCTCTTGGTTTCTTAACTCCCTTCACCATCAGGATCAAGTGCATGTTCCAGGAAATGTGGGAGAGGGGGCTCAGCTGGGACGAAGAATGGCAACAGTGGTGTTCAGAACTACCCCAGTTACACCAGCTCACCATACCAAGGTGGTACAGAACAGACATGCGGCCACAGAATAGCCACACTGAAACTACACGTGTTCTGTGATGCAAGTGAAAGGGCTTACAGTGCAGTAGCTTACTTGCAAATGTGGACAGACTCGATGATCGTGCTGCATTGGATTTGCAGCTCAGCTCAGAAATGGAAACAGTTTGTTGTGAACAGAGTGACGGAGATCCAGTCCTTGACCAATCCAGAGTCATGGTCACATATTGAAGGGAAAACTAATCCAGCTGACCTCCCTACAAGAGGACAAACTGTTCGAAACTTGACACAGAGCGAGCTATGGTGGAATGGACCCAGAATTCTGATATCACCCAATCAGTCCGAAGAGACTGATGATAACAAGGTTCCAGAAGAGGTAAATACAGAACTCAAGGCCAGTTGCCAGGTTGCTGTACAACTCGCAGCAAACAACACAGACATCACTGAACCTGTGTTGGAGCTTGAAAGGTACAGCAAACTGAAAAGAGTGTTCAGAGTCACTGCCTGAATAAAGAGTTTCATAGCCAATGCTCGTACAACCATAAAGATACAAGGTGAACTGACTGCTGACGAACTGTTCAATGCAGAAAAGTACTGGATTAAGGTAACACAACAACAGAGTTTTGGACAGGAGATCAAACTACTGAAGGCAGGAAAAAGCCTAAACAATGACTGTAAAATCAGAGAACTGAAACCGTTCCTGGACGAACACGAACTACTCAGTGTAGGAGGAAGACTGCAACAGTCCAGCTTCACATTCAGAGAGCAGCACCCTTGGGTTCTGCCCAACAAGTACAGATACTCAGACAATGCAAAAACGTTCAAGAGAGCTGATCAGGACTTGAAAGAGCTGTGGAAGGCAATCGAAGAGCCCCAACTTTTGGCTTTCTTCTCAGAAAGGGGCATCACCTGGAGGTTCATCGCCGAGCGAGCAGCCTGGTGGGGCAGATTCTGGGAAAGACTTGTCAGGTCAGTGAAAACATGCCTGCGAAAGGTTCTTGGGAGAGCTTCACTCAACTTTGAAGAGATGTGCATAGTCCTGACAGAGGTTGAAGCAATTCTAAATTCTAGGCCTCTGACCATCGTGCACAATGAAGTGGATGAACCACAACCCCTGACCCCAGCACACTTCCTGGTGGGTAAACGACTAACCTCTTTGCCTCCAAAACCATTTCCAGCTGACACTCAGCACCCAACGCTAAACAAGGAGGACATGACACGCAGATGGAAGTACAGGCAGAGACTTGTGACCAGCTTCTGGAACAGTTGGCGAAGAGACTACTTGCTGGATTTAAAGTCAGCACACCGCTGTGATACACCACAGCCCACCCCACTGAAAGCGGGTGATGTTGTACTCATAGGAGAAGATAACACACCCAGACAAACCTGGAAACTAGGAAAGATTGAGGAACTGTTTCCAGGCCGAGATGGCCTAGTTAGATCATGTTCAGTTCGTACTGTTTCAGGGACTTTGAGGAGACCTATTCAGTTGATATACTGCCTAGAGATCTAGATGAACACAGTTGTTCATCGGGGGGGGAGGATGTTTTAACTTTAATGTGTTACAGAGTTAATGTTTAAGTTAATTCATTGAGCTGTATCTAAAGATATTTCTTTACAGTTATTTACATATGTAATTGTATTGAATTACGCTTTTGACTGCAAGTTCCAGAATGCCTTGCGACAGGAAGTAGAGAGTAACGCGCTAGTTAAGTGTAATTTAACAGGTGATTATTTGACTCCTTTGTGCTAGCATCTTGCTGGCATTGTTCTGTAGAATCTAAAGTTGTTAAATGTAACGTGATCAAGAATTATTACTAAAAGAAGCTTTCATATCAAACCCGACGTCCCGAGTCATTACTTTGAAGATGGTTATTCTATAGTAGCTAAGTGACTTATGTGACTATAGCCAAAGACCTGAGATCAAAATCAAATCCAATGTTCTTCGTTAAACATGCTTCGTAAACAGGTATGGACTATCGGTGAAATGCTTACCTACGGGACCTTCCCAATGGAGTCATTAAAACTCATTTTACAACCACTCCACAAATTTCTTGTTAACAAACTAGTTTTGGCAAGTCGGTTAGGACATCTACTTGGCATGACACAAATAATTTTCCCAACAATTGTTTACAGATTATTTCACTTATAATTGACTATCACAATTCCAGTGGTTCTGAAGTTTACATACACTAAGTTGACTGCCTTTAAACAGCTTGGAAAATTTCAGAAAATGTCATGGCTTTAGAAGCTTCTGATAGGCTAATTGAAATCATTTGAGTCAATTGGAGGTGTAGCTATGGATGTATTTCAAGGCCTACCTTCAAACTCAGTGCCTCTGCTTGACATCATGGGAAAATCAAAAGAAATCAGTTAAGACCACAGAAAGAAAAGTGTAGACCTCCAAGTCTGGTTCTTTTTTGGGAGCAATTTCCAAACGCCTGAAGGTACCATGTTCATCTGTACAAACAATAGTACGCAAATATAAACACCATGGGACCACGCAGCCGTCATATCGCTCAGGAAGGAGACGTGTTCTGTCTCCTAGAGATGAACGTACTTTGGTGCAAATCAATCCCAGAACAACAGCAAAAGACCTTGTGAAGATGCTGGAGGAAACGGGTACAAAAGTATCTATATCCACAGTAAAACAAGTCCTATATCGACATAACCTGAAAGGTCGCTCAGCAAGGAAGAAGCCACTGCTCCAAAACTGCCATAAAAAAGCCAGACTACGGTTTGGAACTGCACATGGGGATGAAGATTGTACTTTTTGGAGAAATGTCCTCTGGTCTGATGAAACAAAAATAGAACTGTTTGGCCATAATGACTATTGTTATGTTTGGAGGAAAAGGGGGGAGGCTTGCAAGACAAAGAACACCATTCCAACCGTGAAGCATGGTGGTGGCAGCATCATATTGTGGGGGTACTTTGCTGCAGGAGGGACTGGTGCACTTTACAAAATAGATGGCATCATAAGGTGGGAAAATTAATGTGGATATATTGAAGCAACATCTCAAGACATCAGTCAGGAAGGTAAAGCTTGGTTGCAAATGGGTCTTCCAAATGGACAATGACCCCAAGCATACTTCCAAACATCACACCTGCAGGACAAGTACAGGCTGATTGTCCTCGCAGTGGCAGACCACGTGTAACAACACCTGCACAGGATCGGTACATCCGAACATCGCACCTGCGGGACAGGTACAGGATGGCAACAACTGCCCGAGTTACACCAGGAACGCACAATCCCTCCATCAATGCTCAGACTGTCCGTAATAGGCTGAGATGGGCTGGACTGAGGGCTTGTTGTAAGGCAGGTCCTCACCAGACATCACCGGCAACAACGTCGCCTATGGGCACAAACCCACCGTTGCTGGACCAGTCAGGACTGGCAGAAAGTGCTCTTTGACGAGTTGTGGTTTTGTCTCACCAGGGGTGATGGTCAGATTCGCTTTTATCGTTGAAGGAATGAGCGTTACACCGAGGCCTGTACTCTGGAGGGGGATCGATTTGGAGGTGGAGGGTCCGTCATGGTCTGGGGTGGTGTCACAGCATTATCGGACTGAGCTTGTTGTCATTGCAGGCAATCTCAACGCTGTGCGTTACAGGGAAGACATCCTCCCTCATGTGGTACTGTTCCTGCAGGCTCAGACCTGTTGGATCTAGGGCCATTCCCCCCCAGAAATGTCCGGGAACTTGCAGGTGCCTTGATGGAAGAGTGGGGTAACATCTCACAGCATGAACTGGCAAATCTGGTGCAGTCCATGAGGAGGAGATGAACTGCAGTACTTTATGCAGCTGGTGGCCACACCAGATACTGACTTACTTTTGATTTTGACCCCCCCTTTGTTCAGCGACACATTATTCCATTTCTGTTAGTCACATGTCTGTGGAACTTGTTCAGTTTGTCTCAGTTGTTGAATCTTATGTTCATACAAATATTTACACATGACAAGTTTGCTGAAAATAAACTCAATTGACAGTGAAAGGACGTTACTTTTTTTGATGAGTTTATAACCAGCATCGAGCTGTAGGCCTAAGAGCGCGTCCCATTTTAGTCTTAATGCCATAACTTACTTAGGCCTACGATTGATACAGTAGCATATATAAATCATTTTCGTTTTAAAATTTAATAAAAGGGAGCTTTGAATAATTAGTCTAAACAATAAATAAACCGCAATTTACAGATGAATGCAACGGATTTTAGTCTGCTGTAATAAAGGCTTTTTCTTTCGTTAGAACAGCCACTCTGGTACGTTTATTTGGTGTTTACATTGTTCCAAATGGTCAGAAAAAATATTGTAATCGAACAGCAACTGTTTGGCACACAAGTCACGCAGCGCTTGCTCCTTTTTCTTGACCTCCGTAGTTTTCCACAACTAAGTCAAATGTCTTCCACAGATCTGACTTCCCCTTTCCCTCCTGAGTAACCAGCAAACATTCGCCTGTTTTGCGTTTCTCTTTGACATCTTCCGCGTCATTTTGCTGTTACTGTGTTCGGAGTTTGTTAACTCATTTATTTATGTGATTATGGTAAGCAGGGGTTGAGGGATTAGGGAATGTTTTTCCTAAACAAATTAGGGATTTCGGTAACAACATTTTAAAGTCAAAAACAGAAAGTAAATGGTTGACATGATGTTGCAGCTTCAGCACGGACAGCGCAATAAACACTTGCTGGGGTGCCTTTTCGCTGCTGCCGGGAACTGTACTAAACAACAAAAATATAAATGCAACAAGTTCTTACATTTTACTTGTGTTACAGTTCATATCAGTCAATTAAAATAAATGAATTAGGCCCTAATTGATAGATTTCACATGACTGGGAATACAGATACAGTGGGGCAAAAAGGTATTTAGTCAGCCACCAATTGTGCAAGTTCTCCCACTTAAAAAGATGAGGCCTGTACTTTTCATCATAGGTACACTTCAACTATGACCGACAAAATGAGAGAGAAAAAAATCCAGAAAATCACATTGTAGGATTTTTTATGAATTTATTTGCAAATTATGGTGGAAAATAAGTATTTGGTCACCTACAAACAAGCAAGATTTCTGGCTCTAACTTCTTCTTTAAGAGGCTCCTCTGTCCTCCACTCATTACCTGTATTAATGGCACCTGTTTGAACTTGTTATCAGTATAAAAGACACCTGCCCACAACCTCAGTCACACTCCAAACTCCACTATGGCCAAGACCAAAGAGCTGTCAAAGGACACCAGAAACAAAATTGTAGACCTGCACCAGGCTGGGAAGACTGAATCTGCAATAGGTAAGCAGCTTGGTTTGAAGAAATCAACTGTGGGAGCAATTATTAGGAAATGGAAGACATACAAGACCACTGATAATCTCCCTCGATCTGGGGCTCCACGCAAGATCTCACCCTGTGGGGGCAAAATGATCACAAGAACGGTGAGCAAAAATCCCAGAACCACACGGGGGGACCTAGTGAATGACCTGCAGAGAGCTGGGACAAAAGTAACAAAGCCTACCATCAGTAACACACTACGCCGCCAGGGACTCAAATCCTGCAGTGCCAGACGTGTCCCCCTGCTTAAGCCAGTACATGTCCAGGCCTGTCTGAAGTTTGCTAGAGAGCATTTGGATGATCCAGAAGAAGATTGGGAGAATGTCAGATGAAACCAAAATAGAACTTTTTGGTAAAAACTCAACTCGTTGTGTTTGGAGGACAAAGAATGCTGAGTTGCATCCAAAGAACACCATACCTACTGTGAAGCATGGGGGTGGAAACAACATGCTTTGGGGCTGTTTTTCTGCAAAGGGACCAGGACGACTGATCCGTGTAAAGGAAAGAATGAATGGGGCCATGTATCGTGAGATTTTGAGTGAAAACCTTCAATCAGCAAGGGCATTGAAGATGAAACGTGGCTGGGTCTTTCAGCATGACAATGATCCCAAACACACCGCCCGGGCAACGACGGAGTGGCTTCGTAAGAAGCATTTCAAGGTCCTGGAGTGGCCTAGCCAGTCTCCAGATCTCAACCCCATAGAAAATCTTTGGAGGGAGTTGAAAGTCCGTGTTGCCCAGCAACAACCCCCAAACATAGAGGAGATCTGCATGGGGGAATGGGTCAAAATACCAGCAACAGTGTGTGAACCTTGTGAAGACTTACAGAAAACATTTGACCTCTGTCATTGCCAACAAAGGGTATATAACAAAGTATTGAGAAACTTTTGTTATTGACCAAATACTTATTTTCCACCATAATTTGCAAATAAATTCATTAAAAATCCTACAATGTGATTTTCTGGAGAGAAAAAAATATTTTTTGTATGTCATAGTTGAAGTGTACCTATGATGAAAATTACAGGTCTCATCTTTTTAAGTGGGAGAACTTGCACAATTGGTGGCTGACTAAATACTGTATGCATCTTTTGGTCACATACCTTTTCTTTTTTTTTTTAAATGGGACTCACGATGGGCCTCAGTATCTCATCACGGTATCTCTGTGCATTCAAATTGCCATCGATAAAATGCAATTGTGTTTATGGTCCATAGCTTATGCCTTCACATACCATAACCCCACCGCCACCATTGACATCAGCAAACCGCTTGCCCACACAACGCCATACAAGTGGTCTGTGGTTGTGAGGCCGGTTGGACGTACTGCCAAATTCTCTAAAATGACAAGAGGCGGCTTACGGTAGAGAAATTAACATTACATTTCCTGGCAACAGCGCTGGTGGACAGTCCTACAGTCAGCATGCCAATTGCGTGCTCCCTCAACTTGAGACATCTGTGGCATTGTGTTGACAAAACTGCAGATTTATGTGGCCTTTATTTTTTCTCCGCCCATGGTGCACTTGTGTAATGATTGTGCTGTTTAATCAGCTTCTTGATATGCCACACCAGTCAGGTGGATGGATCATTTTGGCTAAGAAGAAATGCTCACTAACAGGGATTTAAACAAATTTGTACACAACATTTTAGAGAAGGAACTTTTATTTCAGATTATGAAACATGGGATCAATACTTGTTGCGTTTTTGTTCTGTACGATGTCGTGGTGGCCTTAATAAACCAGAATTGGAGGATAATGTATCATCGTTTAAATCTCCAGTTTGGGAACATTTTTGCGTTCCGGTAGATTACAACGACAATGGTCAGAGTTGTGGATTTATTTTTTTTATTTAGCCTTTATTTAACTAGGCAAGTCTGTTAAGAACAAGTTCTTATTGTCAATGATTGCCAAACCCGGACGACGCTGGGCCAATTGTGCGCCGCCCTATGGGACTCCCAATCACGGCCGGATCTGATACAGCCTGGATTCGAACCAGGGACTGTAATGACACCTCTTGCATTGAGATGCAGTGCCTTAGACCGCTGTGATAAATGTTACCGCACTCAACGAGAATAATGCAGCTGCCAACGCCTCATATGTTAACACATTTACGCCAACATCAACCCAGTATACCGGAGCAAGACTGAAACGCATGTTACAAACTTCCCTCTTGCACCCATTTCAGCAAATGGGTAGTACCTGCTCTATATAAGCAAACCAATTCCGAAGTTTCCAATGAATTGTCCAATGCATCCTGTTGCGCTTACTTAACAGTGACGGCCCATCACATTACCACATTACCTCAGAATTGGAGATGTCCCGTGTGACGCATACCCCCTTTTGAGAGTCACACGTAGTAAATTCCCACTTCCCACATAGTTAAAAATGTAGCATCAATCGTAACAATCCGGTAAACAACAGACAATGCAAGGTACATTGTGAATGGCATTTTACTTTTCTAAAAAAAACGCAATACATACCAAACCGCGGGTTTGGTGAACTGTAACACCCCTAGTACAGACTGTTACAATTACTGACTGTTCTTGGATTGTTCTTTCATGATGAGCATACCTTTATGAAATACATACTTACCTAGCAGAGTTGCCAAACCTGTCTGTGGGAAAGGAATCTTGAGTTTCATGAACCATGAATCAACATGACTCACTGTTGTCTTGTGTTGCCAGTGGGTTTGCAGTGGGTATCTACACCACCAACTCCCCAGAGGCGTGCCAGTACTTAGCAGAGAACTGCAAGGCCAACATTATCGTGGTGGAGAACCACAAACAGCTACAGAAGATCCTACAGGTAAGCACAGAGGATGGAGAGCTTTAGATTTGCTTTTTTTGCTTTTTTTAACCTTAATCAGTTTATTCCTCTTTTTCCTTCAGGTTCAGGACAGGCTGCCACACCTGAAAGCCATTATCCAGTACAAAGATGCACTTAAAGAGAAGAGACCAAACCTCTACACGGTATGCGTGTCAAACTATTTCGATTTCATTCGAACATTAGAAGTTGGATCAATGCCTTCTGTGTCTTTAGAAGTGTTCATAACACACTACAGTTCCTGCTGGTTTGTTTCCCCCCACTGTATTCGGACTGTCTTGTATTCTCTACACAGTGGGCGGAGTTTATGGAGCTGGGCCGTGATGAGTCCAACACTCAGCTGGATGACGTCATCGCTACCCAGAAACCCAACCAGTGCTGCACACTGATCTACACATCAGGGACCACGGGGCAGCCCAAAGGAGTGATGCTCAGCCATGACAATGTGAGTGACACCCACCAGTAACATTAGACTGCCAGGCGGTGAAAGTGGGCAACAGCACCTCTGCTACGCTGATCCTCAACACGGGGCCCCACAAGGGTACGTGCTTAGCCCCCTCATATACTTCCTGTTCCCCCATGACTGCGTGGCCACGCACGTCTCCAACTCAACCATCACGTTTGCAGACAACACAAGTGGTAGGCCTGACTACCAACAACTACGAGACTGCCTACAGGGAGGTGGTGAGTGCCCTGGCGGAGTGGTGCCAGGAAAATAACCTCAACGTCAACAAAACGAAGGAGCTGATTTGTAGACTTCAGGAGACAGCTGAAGGAACAATCCCCCATCCGCATCGACTGGGCCGCAATGGAGAGGGCAAAAAGATTAAAGTTCCTCGGCGGCACATTACTGACAACCTGAAATGGTCCACAGTGTTAGTTTAATTTTTTCCTTTATTTTTGTACCTCTTTTTCTCCCCAATTTCGTGGTATCCAATTGGTAGTTAGTCTTGTCTCATCGCTGCAACTCCCGTACGGACTCGGGAGAGGCGAAGTTCGAGAGCCGTGCGTCCTCCGAAACACAACCCAAGCCGCACTGCTTCTTGACACACTGCCCACTTAACCCGGAAGCCAGCCGCACCAATGTGTCGGAGAAAACACTATACACCTGGCGACAGTGTCAGCGTGCATTGCGCCTGGCCCGCCACAGAAGTCGCTAGTGCGCGATGGGACAAGGACATCCCTGCCGGCCAAACCTAACCCGAACGACGCTGGGCCGATTGTGCGCAGCCCCATGGGTCTCCCGGTCGCGGGCGGCTGTGACAGAGCCTCGAACCCAGAATCTCTAGTGGCACAGCTAGCATTGCGATGCAGTGCCTTAGACCACTGCACCACTCGGGAGGCCCCATACAGTGTGGTGAATGTGCAACAGTGCCTCTTCAACCTCAGGAGGCTGAAGATATTCTACAGATGTACCATTGAGAGCATCCTGTCAGGCTGTTTCACCGCCTGGTACGGCACCTGCACTATCTGCAACTGCTGGGCTTTCCAGGTGGTGGCGCAGTCAGCCCAACGCATCACCGGGGGCGCATTGCCTGCCCTCCAAGACATCTACAGCACCCGGTGTCACAGGAAAGCCAGTAAGATCATCAAGGACCTCGGCCACCTTAGCCACGTTCTCTTCACCCCGCTACCATCTAGAAGGCGAAGACTGTACAGGTGCCGAGAAACTGGAAAATGCCTTCGCTCTCCAGGCCATCAGACTGTTAGTCACCACTAGCCGGCCCAGGAGCCTGCCCGGAATTTTAGTCACTGTTATTCACTGGCTACCACCCGGTTACTCTAACCTGCACCTTAGACTGCTGCCCTATGTAAATAGTCTTTGACCTCTGGTCACTTTAATAATGTTTATACAGTTTTACCCACTTAATATGTATATACTGTATTCTAGTCATGGTTCATCTTATACAACTACTGCTGCACACATCTTTTCTATTCATATACTGTCCATAATATCAATACACCCAATCATATATTTTTATATTTCAGACTCTGACATTGCTTATTCTAATATTTGTAATTGCTTTAGAATTTTTGGGATTTGCATGTATTTTGTATTGTTAGGTGTTACTGCACTGTTGGAGCTAGGAATATAAGCTTTTAGTTACACCCACGATAACATCTGCAAAATATGTGTACGCGACCAATAAAATGGCTGCACATTAGGTTCCATTGAAAAGATCTATGAGAATGATGCACTATCAGTGTCATGATGTAAACGTGTAAAAATGTAGCCTCCTATCTATTCAAAATCCACCTTTGCTCCGAGTTTACTTGTGAATGACCAGTGTTTTAATGACTCTCGTTCTCTCTTTGTAGCTGACATGGACAGCGTTCGCCGTAGGCCGCCATGTCCGGCTGACAGAAGCCACCAAGTCTCAAGAAATAGTTGTCAGCTACCTGCCTCTCAGCCACATCGCTGCTCAGATGGTGGACATCTGGGTCACCATGAAGGTTGGAGGGGCAACCTATTTCGCCCAGCCAGACGCACTGAAGGTGATGGTCTTTTCTCATTTAGAAGAGGACCTTTTCCACATGACTGAGAAGATTGTTCTGCAGTCTGTTACTCCCACTTGTCCTCCCCTTCAGTTTAGATTAAACCTAGTGTATAATCCATTTAAGGGAGGCAGTTTAAGTTAAATTGATTTCCTGAGTGCGAAACCTACTCACACAAGACAACTCTTTGTTTTGCAATTGATCAGTTCATTAGTGCAGTGTTTCCCAACTCTGGTCCTCGAGTAACCCCAAAAGCACACCTTTTTGTTGTTGCCTTGGTCAAAAACACCTGATTCAACTTGTCAAGTGTTTGATGATTAGTTGACATGTAGAATCAGGGGGTACGGGTAACACTTCGTTACTGTTTCTGCTCTCTGTGAAAAGGTTGTTCTTCCCAAAATTAAGCATCAGCTTTACTAAATGCACTACGTTGCAAATGCTTTTGAACATTTATCCTCAGGAGCTGAACTGTCTTTCTCAATGTGCTAGGGTCCGTATTACACTGCTCACACACACATACTTTGTGATTACCAACCCCTTCAGTGTGTGTGCCTCCCTTCCTGTCTCTTCTCAGGGCTCCCTGGTCAACACGATGAGAGAGGTGCGTCCCACAGCCTTTATGGGTGTACCACGCGTCTGGGAGAAAATGCAGGAGAAGATGAAGTCTGTCGGGGCCAAGTCGTCTACTGTGCGCAGGAAGGTGGCAGTCTGGGCCAAAGGAGTGGGGCTGAAGACTAACCTCAGCAAGATGAATCAGTATGTATACCAGTATGAACCAGTATGTAGCCTATTGAATAGGGTGAGGGGGATCTGTGTTCTAATTTACCTGATGCACCACCTGTGGTTCTGACTTCGTAGTGATTTTATTTAAAAGATTTAAGGCCAATACTACTGTCACAAACATGACAGAACAGGATGAGTAGTTATCATGCCCATGCACAGTATAATAATGCTAGCACAGTAGTAAACTACAGCCTGAGGTATAAAGATATAGTAGAGATGTTGTATTAAACTCCTGCCTGCTCAGGAATGGAGCTATGGCAAGGACGCCTGTCAACTACCGCCTAGCCAAGAAGCTGGTGTTCAGAAAGGTCCGTAAGGCCCTGGGTCTGGACCGCTGCACCAAGTGTTACACAGGTGCCGCCCCCATCACCAAGGATACACTGGAGTTCTTCCTCAGCCTAGACATCCCAGTGTATGAGCTGTACGGAATGAGTGAGAGCACTGGACCTCACACCATCTCTCTGCCCAATGCATTCCGCCTCACCAGGTATCTTACAGCAGATACTCCCCTGAACACACAATGCCTGACATTACATATTTCCATGCTCACTCTATACAAATTAATTCATTACAACAGGTCCAAGCATACTTTGGCTTTTAGCAAGTGTATTTGCTGTCGATTTACTGTATATTCTTCATGTATGTGATTTAAGAACTGCAAAGTTAAAGTGTTTTGTCTCCCAAGCGTTGGGAAGTTGATCCCTGGCTGTGAGACTAAGATCCACAGTCCTGACCAGGAGGGCAATGGGGAGATCTGCTTCTGGGGGCGCCACGTCTTCATGGGCTACCTAAACCAGGCCGACAAGACAGAGGACGCCCTGGATGCTGAGGGCTGGCTGCACTCTGGAGACCTGGGCAAACACGACGACAACGGCTTCCTGTTCATCACTGGACGCATCAAAGGTACGCAGTCTTCTCTACACACTATAACCCCATCCCCAAAGAACCCCAACCCCAGGCCAATCATCAGAACCCAGCTTTAAACGGAACCGACTGAAGTTAGTTGAAAGCCTGTTAGTTGATGGAAGATTCCACAAGTTAGAATTATCCTAATTAAAACGTTTGTTTCAATGTGTGTTTCCAGAGCTGATCATCACAGCGGGTGGAGAGAACATCCCTCCAGTGCCCATTGAAGATGCTGTGAAGGAGGCTGTGTCGCTGGTTAGCAACGCCATGCTCATTGGAGACAAGAGGAAGTTCCTCGCCATGCTGCTCACCATTAAGGTATGACCAGTTAGCTACAGCACTGTTGGTGTAAAACCAAATCCCCATCCCAACTAATACCCCGTTTAACTCAAAGGTCATCTTCTAAGTTCTGACAACCATTTCTATTTAGAACAAGGATGTTATAAAGTTTAGATGGCAATCTATTACAGCCATTTCAAGAGTATCTGATAGTTGAGAAATACCATGTGTAATCAGATGCAGCCTCTGAGATTGCACAGTGCTGTGTAAACTCCTTATCATGTAATCATAGGATGAGGCAAGACTGTCATAGTGGATTCTAATATTTTAGCCGAAATCACAATTCCGCTTTTATTGTAATTTTATCCACTTCTGGTGGACATTTTGTACACTGACATTCTTTATGCTGTCTGTTAAGTTCGTGTTTTAAGTATCCCTATATTTCTGTTATTACGGTGCTATCACTCTTGTTATTAGTACGCCTGCATGGTAGTCTCACTGGTGATGGACCTGGCCTGAGTGCAATGGCAACCATGTATTGTGGAAATACGATTTTGTAAACGTTAAACTGGAACCTAGCCGTTGTCATTTTATGTTAACAGTATCATTGTCAGTTAACCCTTGGCCTACAATGGTCGCACCCCCACGGAAATCAATTAACATAATATAAAAATCAGTCAGTTTAAGCTAGATGTTTTTTGCATGGGCTGCATCTCAATCCTCCGATATCTCCCTTCCGCATCTGTGGTGGAAGGTGACAGAGCTAAAGCATTGTTTGTCAGACCAGGAGACATCCCGAAAATTGGTCTTCTCACAAAAACGTCTGTAGCGTCTTCTCGGTTTGGCCTACTAACTATTATGACCACTCCTTTGAAAGCCGAGACTCTCACAAACACGATAGGGCAGACGATTCAGAACAAATTTCCTTTAGATTTTTTGGGGGGGACTATCTGTTCCGTGTAGTGAATGTGTTTCTATTGGCTAATAGCAATGCCAGATTGAATGTTTCAATTCAAAATCAAAAAGCTTAATGATTCATCTTAAAACAATTCCATATGTTTGCCCCCTCACCCGGCTTAGACTAGGGTTAATGGCATTGATTAATGAAACATAAAAAATTATCCATGCACAAGACAGCCTTCTAAGAAAAATGCATATGTTCTTTTACCTCCTTCACTGACTAAAACTACATTTGTCTCTTTACCCCTCAGTGCCAGGTGAATGGAGACACTGGTGCTCCTGAGGATGAGTTGACGCCAGAGGCCGTAGAGCTGTGCCGAAAGCTGGGCAGCAATGCCACGCGAGTCTCAGAGATTGCCGGCGGACGTGACCGGGTCATTCATGCTGCTATCCAGGAGGGCATCAACCGCGTGAACGAGAACGCCACCTCCAACGCCCAGCGCATCCAGAAGTGGATCATCCTAGACCAGGACTTCTCCATCACTGGGGGAGAGCTGGGTGAGGGGGGGGGCAGTGTGCATGTTAGTTTAGTACCACGTTCTTAACTGCAATATGTTGTTTTTCCAGGTCATTATAAAGGCTGGACTCTAGTTTCCATGATGTATATGGCCAATTTCAATAGAATAGTGTTTGTTGCCCTTTTCTCAGTCTATTGCAGACCATGTCATCACTGTAGTTTTCCCCACCTATCCAGTGGTTGGTGTCAATGAGCATAACAGCAGGATATACACTGAGTGTACAAAACATTAGGAATGCCTGCTCTTTCCATGAAAGACTGACCAGGTTAAGGCTATGATCCCTTATTGATGTAACTTGTAAAATCCCCCTTCAATCAGTGCAGACGAAGGGGAGGTGTCAGGTTAAAGAAAGATTAAGCCTTGACATGGATTGTGTGAATGGGCAAGACAACATTTTTAAGTGCCTTTGAAAGGGGTATGGTAGTAGGTGCCAGGCGCACCAGTTTGTGTGTGTAACGTTGCTTGGTTTTTCCACGCTCAAGTTTCACTGTGTGTATCAAGGATGGTCCACCACCCGAAGGACATCCAGACAACTTGATACAACTTTGGGAAGCATTGGAGTCAACATGAGCCACCATCCTTTTGGAATGCGTTCAACACCTTGTTACAGTCCATGCCCTGACGATTTGAGGCTGTTCTGAGGGCAAAAGGGGGGGGTGCAACTGAAAATAAGGAAGGTGTTCCTAAGTTTTGTACACTCTGTGTATAGCTGACAGTCTCTTTTTCTCTCTCAGGCCCCACTATGAAGCTGAAGAGGCCAGTGGTCATGAAGATGTACAAAGAGCAAGTAGAGCATTTCTACAAAGAGGTGGTAACCCCAAGCACCCCTGACAACCCCCTTCCCCCCAAATAGGCCTGGGATAAAGGCTCTTGCAGAGCAATTCATAGAGCCGCAACAAAAGACCTGCAGCCAGAAGTCTCTCACACATACGACACACACATACACCACCTCATACAGACCACCACTCCCTGTGCAGTTCCCGTTTACTCCTGTGAAAATGTTTTGTTAGCTTCCTGCTTTGGTTATTGGGTTTTTGTTCACATTTGTGGGTGTTCTAAAGAAAAACTAAGGAAGAACATCCATGAGAAGGTGTTGGAAAGCTTTGATTTTTGAAGATGAGTTATTGATGAGCTTATTTCAACTTTATTTGTTTTGTGATGAACAATAATACATGATAGATGAAGTAGAGTTGTATATGATGAGGCATGGTTAATGTGCTTTGATACTTGAGACTAAATGGCATAGTATCCAACATTTCCATAGGAAATGGTAGTAGAATTTTGGGCTACGTTTTGAAAAAGCGTTACTCACAATTATTTATTTTTCTTTTGCCTAAGTCAATACTTACTTGGACCAAAGACACATTGGATGTGAAAATTATCCAGCTGAAAACTTCCATCTGTAGTTCTTCACATCCAGTGTTCGCTCGTCAAAAAAAGTTTTCTTATTTATTATTGTTGTATTGTTTTTGCTCTGTCTGCATTGGTCTGGTTTCAGAGTTTTGATGGAAGTATATCATTGTTGTAGCGCGGTCCAAAATCATACATGCAGTTGTGCAATAAGACAAGTCCAGGGATGGCCAATGACAAATGAAGTTGTAGATTTGGTTAAAGCCTTGTCGCCATAAGCAAATGGCTCAATGTTGAACTTCTGCACCTACCTTGTCCTACAGAGAGCATCCAAATTACTTTTTTCAATACGATGGAACCATATCATTCAAGCCATATTATTTTTTGTATCCTATGTTATAACATTGTCATACTATCTGCGGAATTGCCTGGTCTTGTTGGAATGTTTAATGATTCTGTGTAAAAATGTTGTGACCATTGTTAAATACTGTAAATATATTTTGCCTACATTGCCTCATTCCTTTGGTCTTTATTTAAACCGTTTTATTGCGTTGAATGTTTTTAAAAGAACTGTCTTCAGCTCATCGGTCTTGTCAAGCAGTGTGCCATTCTTTATACTTGCGCCACTGAACTGGTCTATTACGGGAGAAACATGAAGTTACCTTAATCTAAAACAGAAGAGAATACAAGGGTACAGAGGAAATTTGATAGCGTTACCATTCATCCTGAAACCTTTTACATCCAATAATACCCGGGACTGGGGTTTGATCTTATTACACTGCACATACTCTCCCTAAACTTCATGTATATGAATATGCTGTGTGGAATGTCTCTGTAACCTACTGTACATGTTCGGGTCCTTGTATAATTCTGAGTGTTTTTATTATTGTTGGTTTATTTGGGCCACATTGTCAGTACAAATGATTCTCCTTGTATATTGGAATAGGAAGAAATCTGATTCTGGCTTCCAGCACTTTTGACCATTTATCTTTGAAATACTTGAATTTTTATTAAGTAATCTAATGCAATCCACAGATCCCTTTGTAAACTACTATTCCATTCTCTGTGGAAAGTGAATATGCCAAGGCCCTTGCAGTTTAAAGATGTTAGAAGGGCTTCCACATACAGCTGGTGACCCATAATGTTTCAGGAAGACCTGGAAATAAACTATAAGCTTATCAAGAAGACTGGCTTATAGTGTTTGTTGAATGAAGTTGTATATGGAATGAAAAATATTATTTTCAAAAGTGGAGGATATGAAGGTGATGTATCTGTATTTTGTTATTTTCCCAACTGATGTCATAGCTTTCTGTTGAAGCTTGTACTGACATACACACTGAAGGTCTGGAGCTCCATACCACCAACAAAGTCCAATGCAATTGCAGTCAACTAAATTACACCTTTAAGTTGTTGACAGGCCTGTCACTTTTTTACAAGGAGAACAAGCAATCTCTTCAAATGCATACAAGACCATGAGTTCGACTGCCATCTAAAGACAGAATACCGGTTTTACCTGACCCTCAACACTTAAGAGTTTTGAAAGTGTTTCTAGTATCAGGTGGGGAAGAAAGTGTGTCACTGGGTGTCTAGAGTTGATGAGCAGTGCCATCTTTAAACTAGCAGCTGCTGAGGAAAGAAACCTTAATGTATGTGATCTAGCTGGAAAATAAAGGTCATTTATTCTGAAATATCGAGCAGTTTCATTCATTTCCTGTTGCAAAATCTTATATTTGACGGAAGCTATTTTTCAGATTATTTTGAGATTAAAAGTGGCAACCTGGTATATTTCAAAGTAACTGCCCAGTGAAAATCAACTACTATCCAAAATATAGCTGCGGGAAACAATGAACGGGGTTCATTGGATAACAAAGCAAGCATTATATAGGAACTTTCTTCCTTTATATGCAAACATTGTATTATGATTATTTAGGTTAGCAGTCACCCAGAGAGCTGAACAAACCTGGAGTGAATCTGACATGGTTCATGGGAAGATTATTTTTAGCATTAGTTACATGTAAAAATTGTTAATAGGTTCCTTGTTTTTTGAGATATCAAATTACGCAAGGCTCATTTTAGGGATATCCATGATTTCAAGTTGATGGGCCACTGGAGTGGATTTATAGTGGTTTAAATAGACATGTAAAATCAGATTTTTGATTTATCAACTCTGCTATCTTTTGACCCATCCATTAGGTTTTCTCAAACTAAGTAAAGACATACCATGGACCTTTCATTTCATTCTTTGGTTCATGAGAAGTTTTCTAAAATGGAGGAAAATCTATCCTACATTGACTCGGTACCATCCTAACGGACCTTATGGGTCCTTGAGGCAAAAATGTTCAGCATGAGGAAAGACACCTACAAAGTTTAGTCTCTAGGCCACATGAGGCGGTTGATGAGGGTTTAAGTGAGACTGTTTATCACAGCACCACCTATAGGCTGATCAGTGCCATTCTTTTTGTGCTAAATAAATAAAAATTACCAATCTATGCTTGAATTATTTGACCCTGTCAATGGGGGGGAACAAGCCTAATAATGTTTGTGGCCAAAGCAACCATTTTAGGAAAACACTTAAAACCCCACAAACTTCACAAAGACTGTTTAAAAAAAAGACTTGCTATTTATTTATAGCCAGCAGCAT
The DNA here is from genome assembly GCF_029448725.1 of Salvelinus fontinalis. Classification (NCBI taxonomy): domain Eukaryota; kingdom Metazoa; phylum Chordata; class Actinopteri; order Salmoniformes; family Salmonidae; genus Salvelinus; species Salvelinus fontinalis. Next base: position 39,834,215 of record NC_074669.1, on the reverse strand, counting down.
AACCACCCTGCATACCACTGCTGGCTTGCTTCTGAAGCTAAGCAGGGTTGGTCCTGGTCAGTCCCTGGATGGGAGACCAGATGCTGCTGGAAGTGGTGTTGGAGGGCCAGTAGGAGGCACTCTTTCCTCTGGTCTAAAAAAAATATCCCAATGCCCCAGGGCAGTGATTGGGGACACTGCCCTGTGTAGGGTGCCGTCTTTCGGATGGGACGTTAAACGGGTGTCCTGACTCTCTGAGGTCATTAAAGATCCCATGGCACTTATCGTAAGAGTAGGGGTGTTAACCCCGGTGTCCTGGCTAAATTCCCAATCTGGCCCTCAAACCATCATGGTCACCTAATAATCCCCAGTTTACAATTGGCTCATTCATCCCCCTCCTCTCCCCTGTAACTATTCCCCAGGTCGTTGCTGCAAATGAGAACGTGTTCTCAGTCAATTTACCTGGTAAAATAACGGTAAAATAAAAATAAATAAAATAAAAAAATTCAATCAAATTCTAATTTGTCACATGCGCCGAATACAACAGGTGGAATGCTTACTTACAAGCCCTTAACCAATAATGCAGTTCAAGAAAAAGAGTTAAGTAAAAAATAATAACACGGCTATATACGGGTACTGAGTCAATGTTACATTTTACATTTTTAGTCATTTAGCAGACGCTCTTATCCAGAGCGACTTACAGTAGAGTGCATACATTTTATTACATTTTACATACTGAGACAAGGATATCCCTACCGGCCAAACCCTCCCTAACCCGGACGACGCTATGCCAATTGTGCGTCGCCCCACGGACCTCCCGGTTGCGGCCGGCTGCGACAGAGCCTGGGCGCGAACCCAGCCCAGCCTGGGCGCGAACCCAGAGACTCTGGTGGCGCAGCTAGCACTGCGATGCATTGCCCTAGACCACTGCGCCACCCGGGAGGCTCCGAGTGGCCATTTAATTCATTGTTCGGCAGTCTCATGGCTTGGCGGTAGAAGCTGTTAAGGAGTTTTTTGGACCTAGACAACCACTGCACCATTGAGAGCATCCTGACCGGTTGCATCACCGCCTGGTATGGCAACTGCTCAGCATCCGACCGTAAAGGCGCTACATAGGGTAGTGTGTACAGTCCAGTACATAACTGGGGCCAAGCTTCCTGCCTTCCAGGACCTATATTCTAGGCGGTGTCAGAGGAAAGCTCAAAAAATGGTGTAACACTCCAGTCACCCAAGTCATATACTGTTCTGTCTCTTACCGCACTGCAAGCAGTACTGGAGCACCAAGTCAAGGTCCAAAAGGCTCCTTAACAGCTTCTACCCCCAAGCCATAAGACTGCTGAACAATTAATCAAATGCCCACCCGGACTAATTAGATTGACACCCCTTCCCCCCCTTTGTTTTTACACCTCTGCTTTTGCTGTTTATTATCTATGCATAGTAACTTTACCCTATATACATGTAAAAATGACCTCGACTAACCTGTACCCCCACACATTGACTCGGTATCGGTACCCCCTGTATATAGCCTTGTTATTGTGTTACTTTTTATTTTTGACTTGAGTTTATTTAGTAAATATTTTCTTAACTCTATTTATTGAACTGCATTGTTGGTTAAGTAAGCATTTCACGGTAAGGTCTACATCTGTTGTATTCAGCGCATGTGACAAATAAAATTGGATTTGAATTGCACACTCCCTCAAAACTTGAGACATCTGTGGTATTGTGTTGTGTGACAAAACTGCACATTTTAGAGTGGCTTTTATTGTCCACAACACCAGGTAGATCAGTGTAATGATCATGCTTTTTGATATGCCACACCTGGCAGGTGAATGGATTATTTTAGCAAAGCAGGAATGCTCACTAACAGGGATGTAAACACATTTGTGCACAAAATTTGAGAGAAATAAGGTTTTTGTGCATATGATCATTTCTGGGATATTTTGTTTCAGCTCATGAAACATGAGACCACCACTTTATATTTTTGTTCAATGTAGGTATTACAGACTGGGTCTGGGAGAGGTTTAAAATGTTAGTGCATAACTATATTTTTTTGACATATACACCCACACCATTCCAACACAGCTTTTTAAAATAATGAATAACCATTTTCTGGAAGGAAAACTATTTCACTCATATTGTAAGTAATGATAGGTCATATAGACATCTGGAAACACTAGGCAGTTACTTTAAAAGGGATGAAAACATAACTTTATATTAATTGGAAAAAACAAACATGCTTTTAATTAACTGCAAAATAAAAATACAAAAGCATCATCATAGCACTTAGAAAACCATTTTATTTATAATGGTGCTTTCAAGGCAACTGGGAACTCTGGAAAAAAAACGAGGTCAAATCATGTCGTCAGTGTTCTTCAGTTCGGAAAGTCAGAGCTCCAGAACAGTGGTTCCTAAAATGTGGGGCTTTAAACTTACTCTTGAAAGTTGTAATAGTAGAATGCACAAAAAACTATTTCGAAATTGGGGAGTGCATCGTCAGTTCCTCTTGTCATGTTAGTCATTGCATACCTTAGAAAGCGATTTATAACTTGTCAGAAATGTCCAGATCCACTAGCAGATATCAGCTAACATTTTTATTTAGTTAGCTTTTTGTAGCCAATAGATTTTGTTGTAATTTTTTGGTCACTCAAGTATGACATGAAAAAACATTAGACATGGCAAAATGTATAGAAATGCATATAAATTAGCTTCAAAACAGCAACATTTTCTCTATCATTTACAGTCTTGGTGCCCATAGAGGTGCACAGGGGGGGTGAGGATGTAAAAAAATAAAAATAAATTGTGAACCCCTGCTCTTGAAAGAGTTTCCGACTTGGAATTCCAAGTTGGATGACCTTCAAAAACGTCAGAGCTATTTTTTCAGAGTTCTCAGTTGTCATGAACGCGCAGTCGGAGATTTCCGAGTTCCCAGTTGTTTTGAATGTGGCATAAACCTTGTCAGCATAACCGTTTTAACTCTGCAGTGCCGGATTCACCACAATCTGTTAAACATGAAATAATCCCCATGTGACCTATATAATTCACCGCTTCAAATGGAGTACATCCAGAGTTCAGAAGTTCAAACACTGGTAATCTAAGAGCCACAACAACGACAGACAGTACTCAATGACTTTATTAATAATATATGATTTCAAAATAAAAAATAACATTAAAATAACATTTTTGTACTTAACACAACTTGCATTGTATGGCCACATGGTGGCATCGTATGCCAAGTTTAAAATACCAAATCGTGTTCTGTCGTTCAGCCCATGGTAGCACTATCACCCCTTCCCGCCAGCAAACCCTGCCTTGATAAATAAAGCTTACACGTACCCTGTCACAAACTAGGTTTCCATCCAACTGTCGACAGATTTTCATGCGAATATTCTAAAATCCGCATTAAAAACAATATGTTCATTTTCCCACCAGAGATGCGTTAAAATCAAATTGACTAGTTGCAAATAAAAGGCTGTGCATGATGACGTGATGCACATTCAAATAAATACACGTTGCGGTTAAACTCCCATGTACCGAATAAAAAAATACTATTAAAAGTTTCCATCGCATTTTGAACTCTACCGGTGGTTCTAACAAAGCATTTTGCGTTATATAGCGAGTGTGCCCAATCTGGTATTGACACCTGAGCTCTAGCCGACGGTTTCCCAAACTCGGTCTGTTGTGGCCCAGGACAAGCAAACGTGTTACTACTCGTCAACTAATCATCAAGTCCTTGACAAATTGAATCAGGTGTTTTTGTCCGGGGCTACAATAAAAGTGTGTGACGTTGGGGGTACTGGAGGACCGGAGTTGGGAAACGCTGGCCTAAGATTATAATTATTCATTTAATCTGTAATTTAATAAACGGCATGCTTTCCCGACTAATCGTAGCGGGAGAACCACACGTCATCGCGTGACTCCAGATGTATTTATCAATATTTGCGCATAAATGAGTTTCCAGATACATTTCGTTCATAATTCATTTTACCTACACACAAATATCCCACCTTGTCCAGCGTGTTTTGTTTTGTCGACATTTGTAAAGTTTACCGAAAAAGGTTCTGTCTCCAATAGAACGGTCATGATATTTTTTTATCCGACATGTACTTTACTCGCATAAAAATGTTGGATGGAAACCTGATTAGAGACACGTATAATAACCACTGATACAGAAAACGGCCCTCTGCCCATGCCACTTCAGATTCCTAAGGAACAGTCACCATTCGTTGCTTTTTTTTGTATTTTTTTCCTGTTCAAATCCAGAGTAGATGGTCTACCTTTGCTTTTCATACATTTAAATATATATATAGACTATATAATATACTTTGAATTGGCATGGTATCTTTTCCTATGGTGTTCTTATTTAAGAGATTAAGGGATCGAAATTCGATTTAAAAAATACAGAGAAATATTGAACGGGGGTGACAGTTTATGCCCGGGCTTCGTAACCATACCTCATAGAGTACGGACAAATAGAACGCTGCCTCACTTTGAGTTAAAAACACTCAAATTATAATAGGACATACACATAAAAATACTTATTCTCACTGAAAAGTCCACCTTTTCCTGCTTGATATAATTATACTGGATGATATCGACATGATTAGCTCATACATCAAACATATTCCCAACACCTGTTCCATGGTGTTCAACTGCAACAACTATGATACACAATACAACATTTAGGGAAGTTTTCCTTGACGCAACACTATAATTAACAGAACTGACAGCATGTTTCTGTATGTATAATGACAAAACATGCCAATACAAATAAAAACAATTAAATAAGAATTTTAAAAAACGTTGGCAAAAAATCTATTTGTATTGCATGTAAATATTGTATAAAATTCTTAAAAATACAGTTTAGATAATTACTTAAGTACTTAAGTCACCACAGCCAAAAGTGCAGAGGTACATAAATAAAAGATTGACTGTTCGTAGATGGTAGATGGGGTTCTCTCTGGGAGAGCTGCACAGAGCTCCCTGCCACTGACCCCTTCAGCAGCCCTTCCCCACCCCCCCACACCCTTCACCTTCATGCCCCAACTCCATGACAAGGGAAAAACTGAGCGCCCCCGGTCAAGGGGTAGAGTTCATGAACTAGGACTTGGGAGTTAAAAGTTCACACACACAAGAGGACAGCAACGTTCTCTTTTTCCACTCGCTTGACACACAATCTATCACACTCACAGATGCAAATTCATCTTAAAAATCACTTGCGGGGACTTGTGTTGACATAGGCACACCCAGACAAACAAAAGGGTGGTGGACAGAGCAGAGTGGATGCTGAGAGGAACATAAGGCGGTTGTTGTTTCACTCTAGAACAGAACCACACATTCAGAGTCCTCAACACCACAGCACCCTCACAGAGGAGAAGGGCCAGAGAGGTGAGTGTGCACTTTGCAGAGGCAGGCAACAGAACGGACATAACTATTAAAGCTATTAGCATTAGAATAAATACAACTGTTCACGAGGTGAAACAGAAAGAAAAGTGAGGGGGGAATGAAGCAGGGAGGGGATCACCCAAAGAGAGGAGAAGAGACAGCCCATTAGTCTGAGTGTGAAACCACAGTGGATGTGAAGGCTAGAGGGGCCACAGTAAGAGGAACATGTCTAGCAGATTGACTGAGTGATAGGCCTGGTCTGGCACTGTCCCTTTCCATAATGATATGCCTGGTCTGGCACGGTCCCTTCCCATAGAAAACTACACCTCAGACAACAGAACATGAGCTATACAACCATTCATATTACGATCTGGAAAGAAAAGGCAATAATTTGAAGACGCCTGAACTTCCCTAAAGGACCACTGCTAATGCAGTGTCTTAGGATTTCTGGAAGGCTTATGTTCCTTATAACAGCAGAGATAGATCCCTGGAAGAAGCTTCAAATCTGCAGACAAACCGCACGAGGAGCATCAACTGATTTCAAGAGAGGGCACTGTTAAGATAAAACTGGAGTTTCAGGCTTCCCAATTAACATTTAGTCAAAGGAAGGACTTTGCTGTTTAACCAGTGTCAGTGGACAGACATAAAAGGCACTAAGAGGATAGTAGGTTTGTTGCTAGCCCTAGAAAATGAACAGGAATACATTCATAGCTCACAGGTATCTGAACCGCAATCCCAGAAATACTCCAAACGTATCAGTACAAAAATTAAATGTAAAAAAGCGTGGCCCCTTTTTTTTCTTGGATCTGGGAGACTATGGCTATTTGTCACAGCTTTTTACCCCCCACCACTAAAAAGGCAATTCAGAAGTGATCTTTTCCCCAGAAGTTGAGCCCTTTCATGCACATCAAGATAGAAGAGGGGAGGGGGTGTCACGGTTCAGCTTTCAAAGAGGGAGTGAAGGGAAACTGAACAGACAAGAGATGAACCCCATCTAAAACACACTACCACCAACAGGCACGTACACAACTTAGTAGCTGCATATGTGAAGACACTCTGGAATGGGACCCAAATGCCTCTCACAGTGTGTGTGTGTGTTTAAGGGCTGTTGCTTGTGCTCAAGCTTAAAGAGTCACTAACCAAAGATATCATCCCCCTAAAGCCTTTGAAATGCACGCCCAAACACACCTGCTCGCCCAGACACACACTCTCGCCCAGACACACACTCTCGCCCAGACACACACTCTCACCCAGACACACACTCTCAACCAGACACACACTCTCACCCAGACACACACTCTCACCCAGACACACACTCTCACCCAGACAGGAAAATTCCTACAGAGATATGAACTCCAGCTGAGAGGGGGGAGAGGGGAGGAGTGTTGTGTCGACTAAGGGAGTGTGAGTGGGGAGGGAGGAGATAGAGGGGGGAAGTATTGGGTTTGCAAAGGCTAGATGTGAGGGGGGAGGGCAGGAGGGAGAGTAGAGTGGTCGCATTCCACAGTTCTGCACACAGGCTGCTGTGCTGTTCTCGACAAGAAACATATATAATACGTCTCCTGCCAGACCCAGTCCAGACAGGCCAGCTCCTAGTCCTGTTCTCCAGTCCAGTCCAGGGTAGAGGGCCAGTGGCATAGCTGCTCTCTCTTACTCTGACCTCTCTCCTCCCCTCACCCTGTTCCTCTGTTCTTCTCCAGCGACAAGTGAAAGTGTGTGTTCTGTTGTTGTTCTGTGGTTTAGCTCTGTCTGGTGTGTGGCTGTAGCTTCTGTTACTACTCCCCCCCAGTGGGGGTCCAGGGACTGCGCTACGGGCTTGCTGTCACGTGGCTGTGTCCTCCAGGTAACTCTGTAGTTTGCGGACGGTCGTCTCGTCCAGAGAGAACAGGTCAAAGTCAAAGGTGGTGTTGGTCACGTTGAAGTGGCCCGTCTCCTCGATAAGATTCACTATCTAAGGAGAGGAGAGGACTTAGATGACTACAATATCACATTGATGGTAACACAATAGTGTGGCCTGATAGTGTGATGGAAAAGTATGTTTTGTAACATGCATACACCTGACCACACACACGGCCATGGTCCATACCTGCTGTAGGACGTTGCGCTCCCTCAGAGCCATCAGTCTGCGGTGGAGATCCACCAGCTCCTCTGTGTAGGCCTGGAGAACAGGAAGAGAAGGCAGTTTGTGGAGCACTCCTTGAGTCTACTATTAGGTATATGATTACTGATTAACCAGTGTTTTCTACTGCAGTTTTACACCAGGAATGCGTGGAGTGGTGAGCTGGTAGTGATATATCTATAATAGTGGTGATAGAGCAGTATTGTAGAATTTGAACACTGCACTGGTAATATAACCACTTAAAACAGATGTTTGAACACAAAATTAAGAAACAAAGGTAATGTAAACTGTGATTATTTACCCTTCCTACCTTCTCGTATCCTTTCTTCAGCACCTTCTCTGGGCGGCTACAGATGTCTGGGCTCTTCCTGGCCAAGACCTGCTCAGAGAGAGACAGAACACAGAGACAGAGAGATGGAGGAAAGAGTGGAAAGCTGATAAACAGAGATCAGAATGGGAAGGATGGTGCTTTAGGAGAGCAAAAATGAACACACACCACCAGTCTCCTGTTGTGGTGCTAGGAATACAACACACTGCTTAGCCATCAATGATAACTACTGGTAATAACCCAAACGTCAACAACGTACATGTGCAGAGGTTCTCTCAAATTCTTCATTCAAAGACTCAATCATGGACACTCTTACTGACAGTTGTGGCTGCTTTGCGTGATGTATTGTTGTCTCTACCTTCTTGACCTTTGTGCTGTTGTCTGTGCCTAATAATGTTTGTACCCTGTTTTGTGCTGCTACCATGTTGTGCTGCTGCCATGTTGCGGTCATGTTGTATTGCTACCATGCCGTTTTGACATGTGTTACTGCCATGCTGTTGTCTTAGGTCTCTTTATGTAGTGTTGTGTCTCTTCTTATGTGTGTTCTGTTCAAAATGTTTATTTAATTTATTAAAATGTTTAATCCCAGCCCTCGTCCCCGCAGGAGGCCTTTTGCCTTTAGGTAGGCCATCATTGTGAATAATAATTTGTTCTTAACTGACTTGCTTAGCTAAATAAAGGTTAAATAAATAAGTAAATATATATTAGCTCAGTAAAAAAAGAAACGTCCCCTTTTCAGGACCCTGTCGTTCAAAGATAACTCCCCAAATCTTCATTGTAAAGGGTTTAAACACTGTTCCCATGCTTGTTCAATGAACCATAAACAATTAATGAACATGCACCTGTGGAACGGTCGTTAAGACACTAACAGCTTACAGACGGTAGGCAATTAAGGTCACAGTTATGAAAACTTAGGACACTAAAGAGGCCTTTCTACTGACTCTGAAAAACACCAAAAGAAAGATGCACAGGGTCCCTGCTCATCTGCGTGAACGTGCCTTAGGCATGCTGCAAGGACGCATGAGGACTGCAGATGTGGCCAGGGCAATAAATTGCCATGTCCGTACTGTGAGGCGCCTAAGACAGAGCTACAGGGAGACAGGACGGACAGCTGATCATCCTCGCAGTGGCAGACCACGTGTAACAACACCTGCCCAGGATTGGTACATCTGAACATCACACCTGCGGGACAGGTACAGGATGGCAACAACAACTGCCCGAGTTACACCAGGAACGCACAATCCCTCCATCAGTGCTCAGACTGTCCGCAATAGGCTGAGAGAGGCTGAGGGCTTGTAGGCCTGTTGTAAGGCAGGTCCTCACCAGACATCACCGGCAACAACATCGCCTATGGGCACGAACCCACCGTTGCTGGACCAGACAGGACTGGCAAAAAGTGCTCTTCACTGACGAGTCACGGTTTTGTCTCACCAGGGGTGATGGTCGAATTCACGTTTATCTTCAAAGGAATGAGCATTACACCGAAGCCTGGAGCGGGATCGATTTGGAGGTAGAGGGTCCTTCATGGTCTGGGGCGGTGTGTCACAGCATCATCGGACTGAGCTTGTTGTCATTGCCGGCAATTTCAACACTATGCGTTACAGCGAAGACATCCTCCTCCCTCATCTGGTACCTTACCTGCAGGCTCATCCTGACATGACCCTCCAGCATGACAATGCCACCAGCCATACTGTTCTGTTAGTGATTTCCTGCAAGACAGGAATGTCAGTGTTCTGCCATGGCCAGCAAAGAGCCCGGATCTCAATCCCATTGAGCACATCTGGTACCTGTTGGATCGGAGGGTGAGGGCCAGGGCCATTCCCCCCAGAAATGACCAGGAACTTGCAGGTGCCTTGTTGGAAGAGGGGGGGGGTAACATCTCACAGCAAGAACTGGCAAATCTGGTGCAGTCCATGAGGAGGAGATGCACTGCAGTAATTAATGCAGCTGGTGGCCACACCAGATACTGACTGTTACTTTTGATTTTGACCCCCCCTTTGTTTAGGGACACATTATTCCATGTCTGTTAGTCACATGTCTGTGGAACCTGTTCATTTTATGACTCAGTTGTTGAATCTTATGTTCATACAAATATTTACACGTTAAGTTTGCTGAAAATAAACACAGTTGACAGTGGGAGGACATTTCTTTTTTTGCTGAGTTTATATATATTTTTTTAAATACCAGTTTGAAGGAGAAATTATATATTTAAAGGTGCTACACATAGAACTTATAACTGAATTTCTACATTGTAACTTCTGACAATGTCCATATTATAGCTGGCGCTAATAGTGAAATGATAGTGTTTCACATTATTACTTACCCGCCAGTGTTGTGATTGGCTGTGAAATTTGCCTATTAATTTCTCCCGCCGGAGCGGCGTCCACTATTAGTGGCAGATATATTATGGATGTTTTCTGAAATTACAACGCAAAATTTTTCTAAAATCCAATTTGTAACGTTAGCACCTTTAATGATGGGGATTTTGTCAAAGGAGAAACAATAGAATTAGAAATCTGGAGCGACAATGGAGCCGTGCTTTACCTCCTTACTGGGGGAGCCGTGCTTTACCTCCTTACTGGGGGAGCCGTGCTTTACCTCCTTACTGGGGGAGCCGTGCTTTACCTCCTTACTGGGGGAGCCGTGCTTTACCTCCTTACTGGGGGAGCCGTGCTTTACCTCCTTACTGGGGGAGCCGTGCTTTACCTCCTTACTGGGGGAGCCGTGCTTTACCTCCTTACTGGGGGAGCCGTGCTTTACCTCCTTACTGGGGGAGCCGTGCTTTACCTCCTTACTGGGGGAGCCGTGCTTTACCTCCTTACTGGGGGAGCCGTGCTTTACCTCCTTACTGGGGGAGCCGTGCTTTACCTCCTTACTGGGGGAGCCGTGCTTTACCTCCTTACTGGGGGAGCCGTGCTTTACCTCCTTACTGGGGGAGCCGTGCTTTACCTCCTTACTGGGGGAGCCGTGCTTTACCTCCTTACTGGGGGAGCCGTGCTTTACCTCCTTACTGGGGGAGCCGTGCTTTACCTCCTTACTGGGGGAGCCGTGCTTTACCTCCTTACTGGGGGAGCCGTGCTTTACCTCCTTACTGGGGGAGCCGTGCTTTACCTCCTTACTGGGGGAGCCGTGCTTTACCCCGTTTTTGGAGGAACTGTGTTTTACCTCGTTATTGGAGGAGCTGTGTTTTACCTCGTTATTGGAGGAGCTGTGTTTTACCTTGTTATTGGAGGAGCTGTGTTTTACCTTGTTATTGGAGGAGCTGTGTTTTACCTTGTTATTGGAGGAGCTGTGTTTTACCTTGTTATTGGAGGAGCTATGTTTTACCTTGTTATTGGAGGAGCTGTGTTTCTGTGGAGGTGGCACCGGGTCTCGACTGGGGCGGTGCGAGCCGTCACTGCTGTCACTCTCACTGTCCAGGCTCAGTCTGACAGGGAACAGAGGAAGAAAGCTCTCATTGTGCCTTATTTAGCACAGGGAGCCTGTGTATATAGGTGGTGGGTGGGCACACATTTTGCAAAAGGATTAAGAAGTACAATTGGTGTTTGCAGCTCAAATTATTCAAATCTTTAAAGTAACACCTATAAAAGAACAGCTAACACGTACTTATTTGCTAGAGACATACGGACACACAGTTTCATAACGCCACAAACATTAACAGCCAAGCAATGCTAATTTCCTAAGGAGTAGACTAACTGGTGAAAATGACCTAACTACAGAAGCATCAGAGGTCTATGACACAGTAACGTAAACAGTGAGAAATTGAGAGAGACTTACCGTGAGTCCCGGTTGGGCGGGTTGGTCTTGACAGGCGTCCCTTCCTCAGAGCTGCTGTCGTCATCTGACTCCTCTGACTGTAGGTCCTCCACCATAGAGCGCAGCGGGCCTAGAGTACGTACACACCGTTAACAGAGAACATTTGCTAAATGCACATATTTGACGCAACACAACAATTAATTAAACATCTGAATAGCTCAGCCTAAAAGAGAGATATTAAAAAAATATTATAATAATTAGCGACAGTACCATTCCTAAATTAAAGCACAAACCATGCCCCCTAAAGACAACCAATGTGTCAGAATGTCCTCTCCAGTGGATGTGTAAATCCCATGTTATCTGTCTAAAGAATGATAGGCTTACCTTGGCCTTGTTTCTGTCCAGGCTCAAAGTCAGATTCTGAGCTGGAATCAGAGCTGGAGCTTGAGTTAGAGGGACTGGAAGGGGCTGACTGCTCTGATTTGGATGAGGCTTCATCCTCAGAGTTGGAGTCGTCAGACTCAGGCAGCTTCTTGGGCTCCTTGACCTCCTGAGTGTCGGCCTTGCTGCCCTTGGGCCAACGACCCTTCTCCTTGGGGGGTTTCTTCTCTGGGTAGCCAGGGGCGGCTGCAGACGATGAGGAGACCCGGGGAGAGGCTCCGGTGAAGGGCCCTGCAGCTGTCCCTTTAGATCCCTCTGAGCTGCTCTTCTTCTGCTTCTTGGCACTGGGTTTAGGAGACTCCACAGTGGAGGGCCGCTTCCCGGGGCCTTTGGACTCCAGCGGGAGCCCTCCTCCTCCCCCACCGCCCCCTCCCCCCCCTCCTTTGGGGGACATGCCCTCCATCTTGGCCTCCTTCAGGGTAAGTTTGGGCTCTTTGAAGGCGGCCTTGGGAAGGACCTTGCCCTCATCTTTGACTTTGATCTCTGCTGGCTTCTTGGACGAGGAAGAGGAGGGCTCACGGGCGCTCTTGCTGCTGCCCCCTCCTCCCCCGTCGCGGTCGCTGTCGCCCTTGGACCCCGCCTTGCTCTCAGAGTCTTTGCGGGGGCGTTCACGGTGCTCCTTGGTCAGCTTGTGGGGCTTGGGCCCTTTATTGCTGCCTCCACTGCCCTCTTTACTGGGCTCCTAAAGACAGGGACAAGTACACATGATATCAAACTCACATCCCTTTTCAATTAGGTGCTGGGCTGTAAATATATATAATAAAGGTAAGTATGGGCCATTCACACAGGTGCTCCGCCACATATTTCTTGATTGTCAGCAAAGAAAGATCTGAGTGGGAGCATCATACTTGAGTAGATCCATCATTATGATAATCACTCTACTGTCAATGCACTTAGCCAAAAGCCCACTGAAGGACTAACATTGTATGTGAGCAGAGGAGAGCGAGGAGCATCCCCAATTTGACTGGAGCGCGGAGCAATATTCCCAAATGCTGGCACATCGGCCTTCCTGCCTGCTCTAATTTCACTCCAATAGAGCTCACTCACGAGTTCAGGGCCTGCCCGGCCCAGCATGGATTTGTAGTCTACTTGTGTGATGCTATAGACCCTTGCTTTAGCTACTGTCATGGAGTTCGCTAAAAATATTTTCATAAAGAAACTGATCAAACACACAGGTGCAAAATCAAGGTGGCCAAAAGCAAGAGAGGGAGTGCGGTGATGTAATGTCCACAACTAAAGAATCACTGTGGACTTCTGAAAAGACACATAACCCGAAAGCATGATGGTGTACTTAGTATGTGCACATGCTAAAATAAAGGAACAAGGTGTGTCATTATGTGTGTCATTGTAGCAAAGTATTTATAAACAAAAAATGTAATCTCTTAAAAGTTTCCTTTATTGTTGTTCTATTATCTACACAATATGCCATAATATGCTAGATTTTGGTGCAATTGGCATGGCAACTTTCAATTAGCTTTCGGTTTTGATTGGGTTATTTTGCCTAAAAACCTTTAGGCCTACCTATAGAAAATAACAGCTCTGCATCCCTGCCCAAAAGGGTGTTTAGCATCCCCAGTGGCTTTGCAAGTGAGGAGAGTATATTCTTCGCTACTGGCCTGCTCTCCAGGCACCATCACATGAGCCTGAAACCACAGACTGTTTCAAAAAATGAACTTAAAAAAAGGCACTGTAGACCGAGCCTAATAAGGCATTTTTCATTTAATTTGTATTTAATTCTAAGTCACAGCCTATATGCGCAATTTATAGACTACAATGGTTTAATACAGCTAAATGTTGTTTAAATGCTGAGTGCTTAATGTCCTTGACTCCTTACCTGCCTAGTGTGTCGCACTCGCAAATGCTTAACAATGTATTTCTTTGTAGGCTATAGCCTTGAGATAATTGAAATAATACAGCCTAAATTATACATTTCCATTCCTTCTCAGTCTCCCTGTCAGGCTCCTGACTTATTTAGAGTGTTTATACGCTGTTTAATATGACATATAGCCTATTTGAAATGATGATCGCTTCTTACATTCACCATTTCATGTTAATTAAAATACTTTTCATTCAAATCATATGGTTTGGTTTCAATACTTCAAAACCAAATGGTAGGTCCAGGTAGTCACAAAAATAGATTGGTGTTGGTTAAACTGTGATTTTAATGAATGGAGCAAATTTGGAGCGGCAGTTTTTCTTCTGTGAGCGCGGAGCGGTTTTTAGCGGAGCGGTTGGAGAGGACGTGGATTTCCAACCGCTCAACTCTGATCACATACTAGGCACAACATGCATGCACATATCCAAACGCAGAACACCGTCCATGTTGTACTATGATAATTCAACAGAGTGGTAAATGCTAAACCAGGAAAGGATGTTTGTAATCATGCAGGTTTATTTGGGATCAACTGTGACCTAGAGTAGGCATCAAAGTCCAGCTGAATTAATGAAAGAATCCCATTATATGATTAAAGGCTTGGGAAACAAAAAGACACACAGGTTTGCCGTCCCTTATCTCAACTGTATTCTACTCTCCTATTCTCCCTACCCTCTGCTGTATTGACTGGTTGAGCAATCCTATACACATTCCTACGCCTTCTTTCTTATCAGTGTACTAGGCTAGGAAGTGCTGCTCACCTTTGATCCATGGGAGGTTTTGGTCTTCTTGGGGTCTGAGAAGGCAGACAGTGGGATGGTGGGGAGCATGGGGTAGTCTGGACTGGGCCTCGACACCGCCTCTGCCCCTTCTGGCACCACCATGACCTGGGAGACAAACAAATAGGGAGAAGAATGAGAACAAACACACCAGGGTTGGGGTCAATTCTGAATTGAGTTGCAATTTGCTCTTTAATTCCAATTCAATTGGCCACACCCCACAGAAAGCTGAATTTTATTTGAATTCAAAGGAAGTAGAATTAAATTCAAGGAAATTCAAATGGCTTGTTTATTCTACACATCACCATATAAATGTTTATTTTGACATGTTTGGTTATCAGTACCATGTAGTATAAGTTTG
Organism: Salvelinus fontinalis; assembly: GCF_029448725.1. Classification (NCBI taxonomy): domain Eukaryota; kingdom Metazoa; phylum Chordata; class Actinopteri; order Salmoniformes; family Salmonidae; genus Salvelinus; species Salvelinus fontinalis. Next base: position 39,819,197 of record NC_074669.1, on the reverse strand, counting down.
AAGAATAACATTTCATTTTTAAAACTCTTTGTCCTAAAACAATTTTAAATAATTAAGGTGTTCTGAAAATATTTTAAGATCATGTTGTGGGTTGTCTATAAATCATTCATAATTCCCTTAATGTTTTTCAATATCAGAAAACATTTCCCAGAATGCATTAGATCAAACACTGCAGTACGGAAGGGAACAATCTAACATCTCACGACAAAAAAAATACAGTTTGACATCCTTGCGTTCTAATCAAACTAATATGTGAAATGGTATGTGTGTATTCTTTGCATTAATAAGTGGCATTTCCTTTTGATAAAATATTTGTCAAATGAATGAGACTTTAATGTTTTAGTTCAATTGGTTTGAATTAAATTCTACTTCCTTCAATTCTGCTTTCTGTGGGGTGTGACCAATTCCAATTAAATTCCAATTCAACGTTTGAATTCAATTCAACCCTGAAACACGTCAACAACATTCCCTCTTGCCATTCCACTTCCCACATCCACCCTGTACCCCATCCACAGCTCACCCCTCCAGCCTTGACCAGCTTGCGTCTGAACTCCCGGGTGGGGTTGTTAAAGGTGAGCTTCTCACAGCGCAGGTGATTGACAGGAGGGTTCCCCTCCAGGTTCAGGAAGAGGTCATAGTTGAAGCACACCTTCTTGGGCTCCTCCTGTAAATAATAATGAACATATCTAATTAGCCCCGCCAAGCCCTTATCAGAATATTATCAGCTAACAGTAAGAATAAGCGATTCCACGACCAAGTCAATAAGAGGCATACCTGGAGTGCACACACTGATAAGAACTAACATTCCACAATGGGAGAAAACTTCAGCAAACAGTAGAACATTTTGGTAAACAAATGGATTCTTTCTGATCACCCGCCACTTTCAGAGCATGCCAGGAGTCATTGGGTTACAGATACAGGACACAGTAAAAACATTCACGGCAGATAAACCGAAGGCCTTTTTAAAACAGGCGCTACAGTGACATGAAGAGGAGTTTCAGCCAGACAGACAGCTGACAAGACACCAGCCAGACCAGCAGCCAAAGGCCCACTACTAGCATGACCAGTGTCACCACACAAAGCCCCAGTATCACTGACACCTAAACCTGGTGTCTACACACACACACAAATACTGTCACATGACAGACTAGAAGCAGCACATGAACCATTGAGGAAATTAAAACAGACATTAAATTACCAACCAAATGATATGAATATTGACCAACGACCCACAGAAAAACACCCATCTTATACAGATTGTGGCGGTTAATATAAACAAGCCATTGTAGGAGAACTATATCCGATTTGATTTCAGGAGAAGGCCCAGAGCACCAGAGGAACTCTAATCCATAAGGAATCACATGTAACAGTGGCCCATATCCTGAGGGATAGATTGACACTGTTAACATAGTACCATTACAGAGGCTCTGACGGAGCTCTCACCTTGTTCTTGAAGTAGACCTCGATGGGCATGAGGAACCCAGCATAGCCCGACTCCTCCACTTTGTATGGTGGCTCCTTGCATACTGCAGAAACAACGACAGCACATCAACATACATTCAGGAGGATAACATCAATGGCCATTGCTAGACGGCTAATGGCGAACTAGTGCCAGCCTCCCATTGAGAGTCAGTCATTACAACCTGAAGCTAAAAGCTTATGGGAGCAATAATGTGCAATAACCATAATAACTGTGGACAACGACCCAAAGCTTTGCAGTGACTTAATGAGACGAGATGTGCCTGGTCTGGAGAACACATCATGTTTATTTAAGTTCAGCACAAATTGACAAAATCTGACCGAGCAACATGCATGCTTGATGTTGTAGGCAACGCTGTGAAGGCCTTCTGTGTGTTTGCACTTCACGCTACCGTAGAATCCATTTTACAATATTGATTTAAACTGTTGTCAAGGTGAATTCTAGGGATGTGTATCTTTCCCTTTCAAGACAATTTGATACATGGGCTCCGATACGTTTTAGTTTGAAACTAATCAGTGCAATTTGGTTTGATTAGAGAACGAATAGATGCACTAACAATTGTTGCATAAACACATTCATTTTCCATTCTAAATAAAAATCTGCTGCTGATGGAGCTCATGAGCTGGGCCTCTGAGCTGGATATGTTCGAGATTATTTCTGTGTGTGTTAATGTCTATGGTGTATGTACTATGCAGGCACCTGAGCTGAGCCATAAGGCATCTACCACCCCACTACCATATTATGGGGACAATGTAGCCTGTTTTTTGTCCCCCCCCACTTTGGTTCTGAAATCACCATCACCCACTAATTAACTAGTATTGTGTGCAGATGAAGTGTGACCTAGTAATGTATCAATATACTGTATATCGTTTACAAATTAGCAATGACATATCCAATGAATATATAGCTAGCACAACTTTGGATTTCCGCCTCCATCTCAAAATCAAATGGGTTTGACCGTTTGGACGTTTTTAACGGCGAGATCTTCTCTTCTGGCGTCGGTCATCCAGTGCACCTTGCAAAAGTGATTATTGTCCTCGTTATGAAATTATCAAATTTACCCTGTATATTTAAATTACCATATACACGGATTGTTTAAAGCAAAACTACCAAAACTATTACTGAAGATGATCAAAATAAATGAGATCGTAAGCCAGGGTCAGCAGTTAGGCTATAGTCAGATGACAGTTGTCTCCGGGTAGCTTACTTTTATTCTGGTAAAACGTCATTTTCAACAGTGCATAGATGATAATAATAACCTAGCAAATTACATAGGTTGTCACTCAACTAATAAAGCGTAATATCACGCAAGCCATTTTATTATTTGAACGCTGAAGGTGCCGCGCAGATGTGCAAGATCAGGAACAGGCCACCTACCTCGCATTGGTCAGCGTGCAAAGCTGTTCACAGCGCACAGTTTGACTAGGCTACTGATATTGACTGGGGTTGTTTGGAATCCAAAATGACTTGTAGATCAATGACTGTCAACACAGTTGCATGCAGTTCCACCCTGAAGGAGTGGACGCATCAGTTGTCAGAAAAGATTAGGTATTTTCGGAAGGTAGAAAGAATGTAACGAGAAGAAAAAAAAGAGAAAAAAAAGTGTGAACTGGTGATTCATAATGTTTTTAATCGATTTTCTGACCTATGCATGCTACATTTGGATCGGTTCTGGGTCCATGGACCAATGCACTTGTATCTTAAACATTTGAATCAGGGACCAAAGTGCATCAGTGAATTGTTACATCCATAGTGAATCCCCTCACCCCTCCCCAGACAAAAACAAACAAAGTAATCACAGAACCAGTTTCAGCCAGGTACGTGTGTGTGTGTGTGTTTGCGCATGAGCAAGTGCTGCTGTTGCGAGAGTGTTTTGTTTGACCCACCTCTCTTGGGTTTGGGGAAGCTCTCGTGCAGCCTGAAGACGACCTTCTCCACAAAGTGTTGTATGTCCCCCGTCTCAGGCCCTCGCACAAACACCATCCAGTCATGGGTGAAGCCCTCCGAGGTCACCTTCTTCCTCAGCTGGGCTCGATGTCCTAGCTCCAGCTTCACCTGCACTGTGCACTGCAGACACAAGGTCAGACATACAAAACAACTATTAGCATCTGAAATTGATCACTCATCGCAAGTTAGTAGCTTAGATAGGAAACAGTTTAGTTTATGGAAAAGAAAATTATTTGATACTACAATTGAGAAAACAAAGTTGGTTTTTATGAGATGGTCACATCAGAAACTACAGACTGTGATTCGTTACCGAGAACAATGATAGTAGTTGAACGGACATCCAAATGACATGCTGCAGCGATCGGGACAGCTACTAAAGAGGGATTGGGAAGAGAGAGGGACGAGGGGACAGAAAAGTCACTTTATGTCCTGGCCTGAAGAATGTGGGGATTTGGCACCTTCTCTCCACAGTGCTTGTGTGCTGTGATTGAGTGGAGCGATTAGGGGACAGGATTGAGATGAGCTGTTCTGGGCTGGGACTCTGAGCCCCCCCCCCCCCCCCCCCCCCCGGCGTCTCACCCAGCCATTCTGTGGCGGTAATGCCCTTAAACTCCAGTCGCTACCACACCCTGGGTCAGTGCAGCAGCCATTGAGCCCCTCCATCAACCAACCAGCTCCCCAGGATCACTGGCATCACCAAAACCAGCTCAGAGATGACCAACCATTCATACACCGAGATCATCACAAACAAAATAGGTCAGAGATGGTTGGCTGGAGGAAAAAGACAAGAGCACCGTCTATCCTGATGCTCATGCGATAAAGATTCTTGATTCATTTTAAACATTTATGGAAACAGTATGACGTTCAGTAACTTCCTTTGGTTCACTTCCCTGCCACAACAGAGAGATAACAAAATACACTGAGCCGCCATTATTGTTGCAAGTGAACCTCCCCCTGATCTAAAATGGATATTCTGAAGGGAAATGCCCTACTTGGCAGACAAGCAGACTCTCACAACAATGAACCCCCACGTGCCATGAAAATAACACCCCTCATAACCAAGTTAATCTCCACTAGGGGGAAAATCATATGAAAGACTCCTTTGATGAAGCACACAGAAGACAAAACTGGCAAATGTTGCTGCGCTCCCTCTGAAAAGAACCTGCTTCTCCGCTGCTCGAAGACAGCAGACTACTCTATCAACAGACCACAACAGGGCACACCTGCAGCACTTTGAGCTCTGTACAGGTGGGCAGGCCCACCAGACACCACAGCCCTTACAGAGCTCACACTCAGTCTACTCCAACTATAAAACATGTCACTATCCCACCATTTATCTGGTATGACCCTGTACATCTCTGGTGCATTATTGTGAATTTAATTGTGATTTCATATGGCACAAATTGTACAACTAGAGTACAGACTAGACGTCATGATGCACAACAAGGCACATTAGCATTCCTTATCACATTTCCAGAAATAAGGCATGTAGCCAGTGGGCAATTTAGAAAAATACAAATTTGTGATGGTCTAGATTTCACACACGATTATTTATTAAATTATTTCATTATTTCAGACAAAAGTCCACATCCCATACAAACAAACCTTGAAATGTACAAAAATACAATTCCTATGTTAGGTGTTTCATGGCTGTTGATGGTGTACAGTAATATATAGTTTTCCACTTTGAGTAATCACGGTAATCACGATTAGTCCTTCCTTGTCGTCACAGAATTCCACTGTTAGCATGCTTCAAAGGGGTAACACCAGACAGTGACATGTTCCCACAGGTCGATTCCATGAGTCAATTTGATATGGAAATAAGAGTTTGCATTATCATGATGAGCATGAAAACTCCTACCTAGCTTGAGTAACAGCGGGTCAGAGTTATCGACATGATATTTCGAAAAATAAGATGGCCTACTAATGTCTATCTATGGAAGTCAATGTGGACATGCATGGACGTTCTTCCATAAGTTTTCCCCCAACCAACCAGTGTCCAGCTAGCTGTTATACAATTTGTATCTCTAGGATTTTCAAATATCTTCATTAGTGCACAATCTATGCCTTTAAACTGGTGATGTAATTCCCGCTTTTCAATTCCAATTCGTCGCCGCTAGATACACACCCCTCCTTCCCTCCACCCAGACCTGGAAAGAGCAATCCTTTCCACCGGCGTCTTGTAGCAGCTATTTACGTAGCTAGCGAAGGGCCGAGAACCCTAGCAGGTAGTAGCTTGTGTAAATTAGGTTATGAGCTGGGTAAGGAGTAAGTTATACATCTTACTTTCTCAATATATACGTCCATAACACAAAAGTAGGCAAGAAATCCCTTTGTGTGCCTGTCTGATTATGTGGCTAGTTAGCAATGCTGAGTTAAGCTAACGTTAGCCAGCTCGCTATGTCAAATACCGATGTATGCGATTGAGTGTGTGGCTAGCTAGCACAGCTCGTGAGCCAACTATGAGTTCGATTAGCAGGATTTTTTCGAGCACCAGGCATTCATTCCTGTCCCGGGCACAGCCTTCTAGTATTTTTTCGCTAAAAGTTCAGGATTCACGAGGGGACACAAAAGTCACTTTACCTGATTCTCCATGATTCTGTGGCTTCAGTGATTCTTCAAACGTTATTTATTTACAGCGGCGTTTCGCGAGGTTATTCCCTGCTCCTCATTGTGTGTCAATTTCAGCCTAAACCGGAAGTCATACAGCACCCCTCCCTTTCCAGACGGCTACTGGCACGCAACCAAAACAGAAAGCTTTCTCATCCAATCAGGTAGGCAAAATATTAAGCCATTTGTATTGCACCAACCGTAGTACTTCAGAGGGGGGACTTCTCACGATCGACAAATACAATTCAAGTATTTTACGTACCGTCTACGAGTGGGCTGATTCGTTTTAAATGGCCCGGTGCCCCGGGTAATCAGGGTTTGGACTTGTGTAACATTCCATTGGTCCTTAAGTGAAACCTCTACTCAACCGGCGCACTGGGCCATGCAAAACGAATTTTCCCACTGACAGGGCGCTTGTCAGAATATGTAAAGCAGTAAAGATGTTGGTCCAAATTTGGAATGCCTATATTTGATTAGAAGTTACATATATTTATCCTATAGTAACAGCGTATTGCCTCACAATTGAAAATCATATTCCCAAAGGAGTTCCTGTCCTTAATTGTATGTATTGTAACGACCCTGGCTTTATAAACCAGTATTATAAAACAGTATAATTGAAACGGGAACATAATTGACATTTAAACATTTAAAGTGTAATCCAACACACTCATTTGTGACATTGAGATTAGTCATATAACTTAATTACATTGATTTCTACTAATGGGTGAAATTTAAAAACGACTTTGATTTTGCTTATGGTAGGTTCTATCATATTTTTCTTTGGCTTAATGACGTCAATTTGATGTGTGATATTGGACAGTGTCAGAGTTCTCTCTCAGCCCTGGCCTCTGTCACTCACACTGATCCAGTCTTTGAGGCATGAAGCAGGCTTTTTGAAACCCCCACCTGGCTGTCAAAGACATATAAATGTCACTTAGTCAATATCTATTTATATCTATGCTTCTCCACTATTGAAGTGGTCGCCACGTTTGATTTAAGCCATCACTGAAAAGGTTTTCAATTAAATTGTATAAAATGTACAAACACACGCACACACACACATAGATCATTCATAAGGGTTGTTGTTACCCAATATGTAAGTCATACATAAAGTCAATGGTTGTTACATATTTACAACTTTACAGGGGCTTAAAAAATGAATAAATACATATTATAATCTGTACACTAGATGTCACTATTGCTGCTGACAGTTAACGGTGACATGTATCATGTTCTTGCCCCAATTTCTTTGTGTCAGAAATCTACTGTATCTTTCAGGTAGGAATATGGCTTTGAAAAAATGTCTACAATGTACCAAATTATTTTACGTTTCTAGTTCATACTCTATTTATTTTCTTTCGGGGGGATTTCTGGTGGGTTTTCATTTTCCAGATATTTGTTCTTTTAGTAATGATCCTGAAACAAAACTCTGTAGAGGTAGCAAAAATATAAAAGGTTTCAACCTACTAGATTAATTTCTTTGCATTATGTCTAATGCTCAATAGATTGTTCAAAACACCATCCTGAGTTCCAATTCATATAAGGAAATCAGTCAATTGAAATAAATTAATTCGGCCCTAATCTATACATTTCACTTGACTGGGCAGGGGAGCCAGGCCCAGCCAATCAGAATAAGTTTTTCCCCACAAAAGGGCTTTATAACAGACAGAAATACTCCTCAGTTTCATCGGCTGTCCGGGCCCTGGTCTCAGACGATCCCGCAGGTGAAGAAGACGCATGTGGATGCCCTGGGCTGGCCTGGTTACATGTCGTCTGTGGTTGTGAAGTCGGTTGGACTTACTGCCAAGTTCTCAAAAATGACATTGGTGGCTCATGGTGGAGAAATTAACATTAAATTATCTGGCAACAGCTCTGGAGAACATTCCTGTAGTCGGCATGCCAATTGCAAGCTCCCTCAAAACTTGAGATGTCTGTGGCACTGTGTTGTGTGACAAAACTGCATATTTTAGAGTGGCCTTTTATTGTCCCCAGCACAAGGTGCACCTGAGTAATGGTCATGCTGTTTAATCAGCTTCTTGATATGCCACACCTGTCAGGTGGATGGATTATTTTAGCAAAGGAGAAATTCTCCTTAACAGGGATGTTAACAAATTTGTGCACAAAATGTGAGAGAAATAAACTTTTTGTGCATGTGGAAACATTTATGGGCTCTTTTATTTAAGTTCATGAAATATGGAACCAACACTTTACATGTTAGGTTTATATATTTTTTCAGTATATTTAGAAACGTCTCAAATTCATCAATGCATTTAACTCAGTAACTGTTAATCTTATTCATATACACATTTAATTGATCTCATAGATGTAGAATCCCACACATAACAAACCTTGAGATGGTCCTTACATTTTCTGTAATAACATCATAAAATACTTTGAGAAACCTGAGAGAGATAACCAATACTTAAATTAATACATCTTAAGATCTCTGAACCAAGACAAACATTTATGTGGTTGTATAAAATGTCTTAAACTTAGTTTAGTTCAGATCACACATAATATGATATTATCCCTGAAAAGGATGACAAATGTAAAGTTGTAGGTTATATAAACACACTCTACAAGCCCTTTACCCCTAAAATAGTGTGGTTGTGATTCAGCCCTACATCTAATCAAAGCTGTATTTTTGGGGTTGAAATAATCTCCATTCTCATCACTACAAAGACAATCACATTATTATACCAAAACACAGATATATACAAAATTGTTTTATAAAACATGATGTGCAGAGAATATCCATGCATATATGGATGCAAATAACAGATGAGTGCATTGATCAATTCACACAAAATGCATAGAAAAACATACACACATTAACTCTTGTTTAATTCCTTAACAAGTGCAAACCAAACAGAATATGCAAACATCGAAGTTGATGACCTGAGTGGCATTGATTCTGATATATCAAATAAGGAGCAATCTTATGAATTGCAACCATTTCTCAAAACGGAGTCACTGCTAAGTAAAAAGAAAGGCACTGCATTTGACACTTTTCCTTGCACGCCACTACATAGCACATTTCATCACCAAAGCCATCAAGTTGTCTCTTGGAGAAGTTGAACGTTCTCTAACATCTTTTCTGAGTCTTGATGGTTCCTTTCAGGACGATATAAGGCAAGCCCAGGACACAGTTGTCACTGGGCCAGTACTGAAGGCCTGGCAGGGAGTAAGGTATCTCATAGTTGGCATCCAAGTAGGCTATCAGGGTGCTTGCGTAGGCTACAGCGATCACAATCAGAATGTGCCTAGAGGGTGAATAGACACATGTCAGTCTGTTGATGATTATTCACAACATCAAAGAGAGAATATTATATCTAACTTCTGTTCACATCCTATCCCCTACTTTTACCAGATGCCATACAGGTAGCAGAAGTTGAGCTTTTGCCAGAGGATGCATCTGAAACAGTCACTGATCCAGTAGATGATTGCCATCCCCCACAGGCCAACACCAGACCAGCATAACCGTAGCACCTATTGGTCAGTACAGCTGTGAGTGGGGAGAATAAAGCAGAGCGATAAACACAGAGAGAGTGAGAGAATGAGCGAGAGAGGAACAGAAAGCAGTTATCAGACAGTGAACTGATGGAGTGATAGAATGTGCACTGGACAGTAATGTACAGTACAATAATGAGAGGTATTGCCTTACATCCTCATCTCCAGACCCAATGAGTAGGTGATGTAGAGGGCAAGGCAGTTGAGGACGTAGGCGTTGGCAGTGGGTTTGACAAAGGAGCACAGGGTGGACCCTTTTCAAAGTTCAATTGGGATTATGTTCACACACTCATTAATATTGCATTAATCTTTTCCCACCCTTTACTTTAATATTAACACAGTGTTAATGGGAGACTCATTCAGAAAGCTAGGAAGCCCCTCTCTCCGACTGGCTGGTGAATATAGCATACTGCAGGCTGCTCCTGGCCTGGTTGTCAGGCTCCTGGCTTAGCATGGCTTCTGTTTCAACCTGGCGTGCCCTGTAAAAAGATGCTGTCATTGTCTCCTGCCTTATTAACAGCCTACAGTACGTATTGCCGTTTGTTCCCTATAGAGAGAACAACCGCATGATCCTGTAGCAGGGAGATCTAAACACACATGGACGCTGCCCCATGGTTACATTGAATAGAGACAGGAAGGTGAAACACGGTATATGCTACTTCCAGTATTCACAGATAATGTTTTGGCTGCAGAAGCCTTGAGCAGGTGTTATGGTGGCCAACCTGTCATTGATGAAGCATGGGAATACCCTGCGTGAGAACCAGAGGGCGTAGCAGAGCCCCAGCACCAACAGGATGGACTGCTCATCCAGCATCTGGCCCATGAAGCTCAGAGTCATGTGGAAGTAGGCAGAGAAGAGACCTGTAGGGAGGGGACACACATTGATGCCCAGTTCCTAAATGGCCCCTAGCCCCGGCCCTACCCAGTATCTAAAGCAGACCGATGAGGGCACCTTGGGAGTGGAGTTATAACTTAATGAAGGTTGTTCTGATGTTTGGAGAGAAGAGTGGACACACCCAGAAAGATCATCATGATCCAGACCAGGTGTACAGCCAGGTTCCTCTCCCTGGCGTAGGGGTGCAGCAGGTACAGCATGATGGGGGAGATCACAAAGAAGAACAGACTGCTCATCTGGAGAAACAGAAAGGAGTGTTCTAAAAGAGGGATTCACAATGTATTGCAGTGAGTGATGCACCTGTCCACTACATCTATCATCATTGTGGCCATAAAAGATGGTCCTCCGCAAACAAATAAAATACAACAATACATTAGACAAGTGCACAGCAATGGAGTTTTAAAAAGGCACAGTAAGCACAGAGGTGTATATCTCAGCTGGATATTGTAAGAAATAAATCATGTTCACTTACAGTGTACTTCAGAGTGCCTGTAGTTCGCCTCACACCAGTCCAAATCTGAGCTTTCATAGGAGAACACATCATCTTCTCACTAGACTAGAACCCTGAGGGGGAGAAAGAAAGAATAGAGGAAGACCATTCAGGCCATTATTTTCTGTTACTTTCAGAGTTTCCAGCATACAACACAGTGTGACTAACAATGTGGAAGTAGCCTTTTTCAAAGACTCCACATGCTCATCCACTTTTTGAAGAATCCATAACAGGGACTGGCTCAAGTGAAATGTCTGTTGTCTGTTTGTCCCCCGTTGAAAAGATAAGCAAATATCCAGGTGTAGGTGTCTTGTCATGGGCTTCTTAAACCACAGTCACCAAAATGGATGGTTCCGTGTTGCTGTTGTTGTTCTGAATGTCACAATCCAATTATAATAAAGATAAATTATATGAGCTATTGTTGTTCAAAGATTATATTATAAATAGATGACAAACAGAGTAGGAAGGACTGTCAATGCACACTGTTCTGCTTCAACCATCCATACTGCAATCATGTGATGCTCCACAGTTAGCTTTGACCCAAAGCAAATATCTTATCACCATGTATGCAAGTAGGTTGCAAAAGACCTTGCATCGACAGACTCAATAATACAAGTCATAAATCATGAAATTGTCATCATCAAAACACCTGTCACCTGTGGTTATACATTATACTGACAACAAAACAGCACGTGTTTATATGGAATTGTATATGACCACCATCTCAGATGACTAGATAAAATCGATATAGAGCTTACCTCCAATTTTGTAATCCAAACACAACTACTTTCTTCTCCAAGTGGCATGTGGATTTTAATAGGGGACAAAATTCTCCCGATCCAGTTGCACTAGTCTTGACTGTGACTTCACGCCCTGGTCTGGCAAGAAATACTATTGTTAAATTGACACATTCCCGGTGCCATTGTTATATTACAACCTGTCAGTTCAATTTAGGCTTTAAGTTGAATGGAAACCAAATGCGCATGGGTAAGCTTTACTCATGAACGTAAAACCTGATATCCAAACTTCGCAACAGGCAACACGCTGTGATAAAAAAAGATTTTTAACTAAAACCTACAATATTAAAGCATTAAGTCATTCCTTATTGGGCATAGTTTGAAATTCTACTAAGCACCGCCAGCATTCAAAAGTGACCAAAACATCAGCCAGAAAGCATAGGAACTGAGAAGTGGTCTGTGGTCACCACCTGCAGAACCACTCCTTTATTGGGGGTGTCTTGCTAATTGCTTATAATTTCCACCTTTTGTCTATTCCATTTGCACAACAGCATGTGAAATTTATTGTCAATCAGTGTTGCTTCCTAAGTGGACAGTTTGATTTCACAGAAGTGTGATTGACTTGGAGTTACATTGTGTTGTTTAAGTGTTCCCTTTATTTTTTTGAGCAGTGTAGCTCAGTCAGCAGCACGGACACCTGTATAATGGTTCTCAATAGGGTTTTTCCTATTATGAATGTCTTGACTGGCTTATTCCCTACTCTTATAAAAGCACGTCATTACGTCAATATTGATGGACTGCATGTTTTATCCCATTTAAAAAACATATTGCCATTCATTAAAAAAGTAATCTAGGCCAATGCTAGTTTGAAGCAAGATGAGGGCCAAAGAGCCCAGACAATCATACAGTTGTATTTTCATGTTAAGAAGTCGGGTCAGTGATGTAAAGCTCCATGGAATGAGGTCATAGTTGAGACCAGCGCTACTAGTCTGTTTGTGGATCATCAGAATAAACAGGGGATCATGCTCAGCATCAACACAGTCTGGCTATTGTGCCTGTCTCCACAGGTACTAACGTAGGCTAATGTGATTAGCATGAGGTTGTAAGTAACAATAACATTTCCCAGGACATAGACTTATCAGATATTGGCAGAAAGCTTAAACTCTTGATAATCTAACTGAACTGTCCAATTTACAGTAGCTATTACAGTGAAATAATACCATGCTATTGTTTGAGGAGAGTGCACAGTTATGAACTTGAAAAGTTATTAATAAACCATTTAGGCACATTTGGGCAGTCTTGATACAATATTTTGAACAGAAATGCAATGGTTCATTGGATCAGCCTAAAACATACACTGCTGTCATCTAGTGGCAAACATCTAAATTGCGCCTGGGCTGGAATAATACATTATGGTGTTTCTTGCGTTTCAAAGATGATGGTACAGAAAAAATACAAAAAAACAAAAATGTTTTTTTCTTTGTATTATCTTTTACCAGATCTAATGTGTTATATTCTCCTACATTAATTTCACATTTCCACAAACTTCAAAGTGTTTCCTTTCAAATTGAAAAAAAGGGATGGATCCTTAAGAGGTTTTTAACATGCACCCCATAGCTATTTGTATGGCTGTATTCATGAAGTATGTAGTCTGCTCATAACAGAACATGTAGTTTTATCGTCAAGGCATGTTTTTATAAAACATACTTGCTGCATGCTTCAGTAACTGCTCCAATGAATAGTATAAACCTGCAGCCACACATTGACCATTGTAAATGATTAGCATTTCAATTTTGAACACGTGAAGTTCCGAGTTGTATTCACGGCTCACCTGCTGGACCAGTGTTCCCAGCTGGAGAATAATCTGCTGCGCTGCACTCTCTTTTGTCCACCTGTCATTCACAACCACCTGTAGGAATCATTAGGCTACCAATTCCAGGTGACACATCATTCATAGCCATAATGAAGACAGCATTCATACAGGGTTACGACACTTCGAACAAGGATCCATTCTAGGGTTCATCACACATCGCTAACATGATGTAAGAATGAGGTGGTCTTTAAGCATCAAGTTTAATTTAGTTACACATGATGCCAATGACGATGCAAACAGTGTATCAATCATTTGGGTTTATAGAAAATATTTCTTTATTGTGACCACTGTCACTGGGCAAAAAATATAAATTCTCTGTTAATTTGTTAATTTCAATGGGAAGTTATTTTACAACAGTTATAAAATAAGTCCATAAACTAGTTTTGTAATGAATCCAACATAGCAGAAAGAAGCTTATAACACCAAACAACCATGTATATTATCATACATCAGTCAACCTTTCATTTTCAGAGCATTTGCAAGAATTGAAGACATGGAAATGGTGCAACAGTACCTCCTACTGGTTGCTTACAGGTAGTATTTACTTGAATAGAAAACATGGACTTTTGGGATGATTTTTAATCAACACTTGATGCCCCTACATTTGATATCACAAAGCAATTTTTTATGTGCATAAAATCATTGCATCTTCTTTTGCGTTAGCACCTCAAGCTTTGCATCAAAGTCCTCTTCTGTGAAACTGGAATAAGGCCCAGTTAAATCAGTTATGGCTGACAATATAACACAAATGAAAAATAAAAAGGCATAGTCTTCTGTTTCAGAAAGCTTTTCAACATGTTTCTTTCTCTGTACTGATATTGTTGTGCAGATAATACAAAGAACTGGTGTCAACATGACGATCCTGTTGAAACGCTTGTGAATCAGATATTACTGTTTGGCTCACATGCAATTCACCATTGCTTTACAGTGGATCGTTATGTCATTCAGCTTTTTGGCCACGGGACAGGCAGTCATCAGATTTTCTCCACATAGTTCCCAGGGAAGAGTCCCTCCTTGCCACGAAACCTGCCCCTCCACCAGCCTGATGCATCTGCAAGGGAAAGGTAACTTTTCAGCAATGGTGTTCTAGTGCCAAACATTACAGCAGTGGTGTACTAGTGCCAAGCATTACAGCAGTGGTGTACTAGTGCCAAACATTACAGCAGTGGTGTACTAGTGCCAAACATTAAAGCAGTGGTGTACTAGTGCCAAGCATTACAGCAGTGGTGTACTAGTGCCAAACATTACAGCAGTGGTGTACTAGTGCCAAACATTACAGCAGTGGTGTACTAGTGCCAAACATTACAGTAGTGGTGTACTAGTGCCAAACATTACAGCAGTGGTGTACTAGTGCCAAACATTACAGCAGTGGTGTACTAGTGCCAAACATTACAGCAGTGGTGTACTAGTGCCAAACATTACAGGAGTGGTGTTCTAGTGCCAAGCATTACAGGAGTGGTGTACTAGTGCTAAACATTACAGCAGTGGTGTACTAGTGCCAAGCATTACAGCAGTGGTGTTCTAGTGCCAAGCATTACAGCAGTGGTGTTCTAGTGCCAAACATTACAGCAGTGGTGTACTAGTGCCAAACATTACAGCAGTGGTGTACTAGTGCCAAACATTACAGCAGTGGTGTACTAGTGCCAAACATTACAGCAGTGGTGTTCTAGTGCCAAACATTACAGCAGTGGTGTACTAGTGCCACGCAATACAGCAGTGGTGTACTAGTGCCAAACATTACAGCAGTGGTGTACTAGTGCCAAACATTACAGCAGTGGTGTTCTAGTGCCAAACATTACAGCAGTGGTGTACTAGTGCCAAACATTACAGCAGTGGTGTACTAGTGCCAAACATTACAGCAGTGGTGTACTAGTGCCAAACATTACAGCAGTGGTGTTCTAGTGCCAAACATTACAGCAGTGGTGTTCTAGTGCCAAACATTACAGCAGTGGTGTTCTAGTGCCAAGCATTACAGCAGTGGTGTTCTAGTGCCAAACATTACAGCAGTGGTGTACTAGTGCCAAACATTACAGCAGTGGTGTTCTAGTGCCAAACATTACAGCAGTGGTGTTCTAGTGCCAAACATTACAGCAGTGGTGTACTAGTGCCAAGCATTACAGCAGTGGTGTTCTAGTGCCAAACATTACAGCAGTGGTGTTCTAGTGCCAAGCATTACAGCAGTGGTGTTCTAGTGCCAAGCATTACAGCAGTGGTGTTCTAGTGCCAAACATTACAGCAGTGGTGTTCTAGTGCCACGCAATACAGCAGTGGTGTACTAGTGCCAAACATTACAGCAGTGGTGTTCTAGTGCCACGCAATACAGCAGTGGTGTACTAGTGCCAAACATTACAGCAGTGGTGTACTAGTGCCAAACATTACAGCAGTGGTGTTCTAGTGCCAAGCATTACAGCAGTGGTGTTCTAGTGCCAAACATTACAGCAGTGGTGTACTAGTGCCAAACATTACAGCAGTGGTGTACTAGTGCCAAACATTACAGCAGTGGTGTACTAGTGCCAAACATTACAGCAGTGGTGTACTAGTGCCAAACATTACAGCAGTGGTGTACTAGTGCCAAACATTACAGCAGTGGTGTTCTAGTGCCAAACATTACAGCAGTGGTGTACTAGTGCCACGCAATACAGCAGTGGTGTACTAGTGCCAAACATTACAGCAGTGGTGTTCTAGTGCCAAGCATTACAGCAGTGGTGTACTAGTGCCAAGCATTACAGCAGTGGTGTACTAGTGCCAAGCATTACAGCAGTGGTGTACTAGTGCCAAACATTACAGCAGTGGTGTACTAGTGCCACGCATTACAGCAGTGGTGTACTAGTGCCAAACATTACAGCAGTGGTGTACTAGTGCCACGCATTACAGCAGTGGTGTAATAGTGCCAAACATTACAGCAGTGGTGTACTAGTGCCACGCATTACAGCAGTGGTGTACTAGTGCCAAACATTACAGGAGTGGTGTTCTAGTGCCAAGCATTACAGCAGTGGTGTTCTAGTGCCAAGCATTACAGCAGTGGTGTACTAGTGCCAAACATTACAGCAGTGGTGTACTAGTGCCAAACATTACAGCAGTGGTGTACTAGTGCCAAACATTACAGCAGTGGTGTTCTAGTGCCAAACATTACAGCAGTGGTGTACTAGTGCCAAACATTACAGCAGTGGTGTACTAGTGCCAAACATTACAGCAGTGGTGTACTAGTGCCAAGCATTACAGCAGTGGTGTACTAGTGCCAAACATTACAGCAGTGGTGTTCTAGTGCCAAGCATTACAGCAGTGGTGTACAAGTAACAAGCATTACAGCAGTGGTGTACTAGTGCCACGCATTACAGCAGTGGTGTACTAGTGCCACGCATTACAGCAGTGGTGTACTAGTGCCACGCATTACAGCAGTGGTGTACTAGTGCCACGCATTACAGCAGTGGTGTACTAGTGCCACGCATTACAGCAGTGGTGTACTAGTGCCAAACATTACAGCAGTGGTGTTCTAGTGCCAAGCATTACAGCAGTGGTGTACAAGTAACAAGCATTACAGCAGTGGTGTACTAGTGCCACGCATTACAGCAGTGGTGTACTAGTGCCATGCATTACAGCAGTGGTGTACTAGTGCCACGCATTACAGCAGTGGTGTACTAGTGCCACGCATTACAGCAGTGGTGTACTAGTGCCAAACATTACAGCAGTGGTGTACTAGTGCCATGCATTACAGCAGTGGTGTACTAGTGCCACGCATTACAGCAGTGGTGTACTAGTGCCACGCATTACAGCAGTGGTGTACTAGTGCCACGCATTACAGCAGTGGTGTACTAGTGCCACGCATTACAGCAGTGGTGTACTAGTGCCACGCATTACAGCAGTGGTGTACTAGTGCCAAACATTACAGCAGTGGTGTACTAGTGCCAAACATTACAGCAGTGGTGTACTAGTGCCAAACATTACAGCAGTGGTGTTCTAGTGCCAAACATTACAGCAGTGGTGTACTAGTGCCAATCATTACAGCAGTGGTGTACTAGTGCCACGCATTACAGCAGTGGTGTACTAGTGCCAAACATTACAGCAGTGGTGTACTAGTGCCAAACATTACAGGAGTGGTGTTCTAGTGCCAAGCATTACAGCAGTGGTGTACTAGTGCCAAACATTACAGCTGTGGTGTTCTAGTGCCAAACATTACAGCAGTGGTGTACTAGTGCCACGCATTACAGCAGTGGTGTACTAGTGCCAAAAATTACAGCAGTGGTGTACTAGTGCCAAGCATTACAGCAGTGGTGTACTAGTGCCAAACATTACAGCAGTGGTGTACTAGTGCCAAGCATTACAGCAGTGGTGTACTAGTGCCAAACATTACAGCAGTGGTGTACTAGTGCCAAACATTACAGCAGTGGTGTTCTAGTGCCAAACATTACAGCAGTGGTGTACTAGTGCCAAGCATTACAGCAGTGGTGTACTAGTGCCAAACATTACAGCAGTGGTGTACTAGTGCCAAGCATTACAGCAGTGGTGTACTAGTGCCAAACATTACAGCAGTGGTGTACTAGTGCCAAACATTACAGCAGTGGTGTTCTAGTGCCAAACATTGCAGCAGTGGTGTACAAGTAACAAGCATTACAGCAGTGGTGTACTAGTGCCACACATTACAGCAGTGGTGTACTAGTGCCAAACATTACAGCAGTGGTGTACTAGTGCCAAACATTACAGCAGTGGTGTACTAGTGCCAAACATTACAGCAGTGGTGTACTAGTGCCAAACATTACAGCAGTGGTGTACTAGTGCCAAACATGACAGCAGTGGTGTACTAGTGCCAAACATTACAGCAGTGGTGTACTAGTGCCAAACATTACAGCAGTGGTGTACAAGTAACAAGCATTACAGCAGTGGTGTACTGGTGCCACGCATTACAGCAGTGGTGTACTAGTGCTAAACATTACAGCAGTGGTGTACAAGTAACAAGCATTACAGCAGTGGTGTACTGGTGCCACGCATTACAGCAGTGGTGTACTAGTGCCAAACATTACAGCAGTGGTGAACTAGTGCCAAACATTACAGCAGTGGTGTACTAGTGCCACGCATTACAGCAGTGGTGTACTAGTGCCAAGCATTACAGCAGTGGTGTACTAGTGCCAAACATTACAGCAGTGGTGTACTAGTGCCAAACATCACAGCAGTGGTGTTCTAGTGCCAAACATTACAGCAGTGGTGTACTAGTGCCAAACATTACAGCAGTGGTGTACTAGTGCCAAACATTACAGCAGTGGTGTACAATTAACACGCATTACAGCAGTGGTGTACTGGTGCCACGCATTACAGCAGTGGTGTACTAGTGCCACGCATTACAGCAGTGGTGTACTAGAGCCAAGCATTACAGCAGTGGTGTACTAGAGCCAAGCATTACAGCAGTGGTGTACTAGTGCCAAACATTACAGCAGTGGTGTACTAGTGCGAAGCATTACAGCAGTGGTGTACTAGTGCGAAGCATTACAGCAGTGGTGTACTAGTGCCAATCATTACAGCAGTTGTGTACTAGTGCCAAGCATTACAGCAGTGGTGTACTAGTGCCAAACATTACAGCAGTGGTGTACTAGTGCCAAACATTACAGCAGTGGTGTACTAGTGCCAAACATTACAGCAGTGGTGTACTAGTGCCAAGCATTACAGCAGTGGTGTACTAGTGCCAAACATTACAGCAGTGGTGTACTAGTGCCAAACATTACAGCAGTGGTGTACTAGTGCCAAACATTACAGCAGTGGTGCACTAGTGCCAAGCATTACAGCAGTGGTGTACTAGTGCCAATCATTACAGCAGTGGTGTACTAGTGCCAAGCATTACAGCAGTGGTGTACTAGTGCCAAACATTACAGCAGTGGTGTACTAGTGCCAAACATTACAGCAGTGGTGTACTAGTGCCAAGCATTACAGCAGTGCTGTACTCGTGCCACACATTACAGCAGTGGTGTACTAGTGCCAAGCATTACAGCAGTGGTGTTCTAGTGCCAAGCATTACAGCAGTGCTGTACTCGTGCCACACATTACAGCAGTGGTGTTCTAGTGCCAAGCATTACAGCAGTGGTGTACTAGTAACAAGCATTACAGCAGTTGTGTACTAGTGCCAAGCATTACAGCAGTGGTGTACTAGTGCCAAACATTACAGCAGTGGTGTACTAGTAACAAGCATTACAGCAGTGGTGTACTAGTGCCAAACATTACAGCAGTGGTGTACTAGTGCCACACATTACAGCAGTGGTGTACTAGTGCCAAGCATTACAGCAGTGGTATACTAGTGCCAAACATTACAGCAGTGGTGTACTAGTGCCAAACATTACAGCAGTGGTGTACTAGTGCCAAACATTACAGCAGTGGTGTGTTATGTGTTTCAGACATAAGGAAGTGGATGGCTGAAAACTTTTTACTTTTAAACTCGGACAAAACAGAGATGCTTGTTCTAGGTCCCAAGAAACAAAGAGATCTTCTGTTAAATCTGACAATTAATCTTGATGGTTGTAACGTCGTCTCAAATAAAACTGTGAAGGACCTCGGCGTTACTCTGGACCCTGATCTCTCTTTTGACGAACATATCAAGACTGCAGTGGTGTACTAGTGCCACGCATTACTGTTTCAAGGACAGCTTTTTTCCATCTACGTAACATTGCAAAAATCAGAAATGTTCTGTCCAAAAATTATGCAGAAAAATTTATCCATGCTTTTGTTACTTCTAGGTTAGACTACTGCAATGCTCTACTTTCCGGCTACCCGGATAAAGCACTAAATAAACTTCAGTTAGTGCTAAATACGGCTGCTAGAATCCTGACTAGAACCAAAAAATGTGATCAAATTACTCCAGTGCTAGCCTCCCTACACTGGCTTCCTGTTAAGGCAAGGGCTGATTTCAAGGTTTTACTGTTAACCTACAAAGCGTTACATGGGCTTGCTCCTACCTATCTTTCCGAGTTGGTCGTGCCGTACATACCTACACGTACGCTACGGTCACAAGACGCAGGCCTCCTAATTGTCCCTAGAATTTCTAAGCAAACAGCTGGAGGCAGGGCTTTCTCCTATAGATCTCCATTTTTATGAAATGGTCTGCCTACCCATGTGAGAGACGCAGACTCGGTCTCAACCTTTAAGTCTTTATTGAAGACTCATCTCTTCAGTAGGTCCTATGATTGAGTGTAGTCTGGCCCAGGAGTGTGAAGGTGAACGGAAAGGCTCTGGAGCAACGAACCGCCCTTGCTGTCTCTGCCTGGCCGGTTCCCCTCTCTCCACTGGGATTCTCTGCCTCTAACCCTATTACAGGGGCTGAGTCACTGGCTTACTGGTGCTCTTTCATGCCGTCCCTAGGAGGGGTGCGTCACTTGAGTGGGTTGAGTCACTGACGTGATCTTCCTGTCTGGGTTGACGCCCCCCCCTTGGGTTGTGCCGTGGCGGAGATCTTTGTGGGCTATACTCGGCCTTGTCTCAGTATGGTAAGTTGGTGGTTGAAGATATCCCTCTAGTGGTGTGGGGGCTGTGCCTTGGCAAAGTGGGTGGGGTTATATCCTTCCTGTTTGGCCCTGTCCGGGGGTATCATCGGATGGGGCCACAGTGTCTCCTGACCCCTCCTGTCTTAGCCTCCAGTATTTATGCTGCATTAGTTTGTGTCGGGGGGTTGGGTCAGTTTGTTATATCCGGAGTACTTCTGTCTTATCCGGTGTCCTGTGTGAATTTAAGTATGCTTTCTCTAATTCTTTCTTTCTTTCTCTCTTTCTTTCTCTATCTCGGAGGACCTGTGCCCTAGGACCATGCCTCAGGATGACCTGACATGATGACTCCTTGCTGTCCCCAGTCCACCTGGCCGTGCTGCTGCTCCAGTTTCAACTGTTCTGCCTGCGGCTATGGAACCCGGACCTGTTCACCGGACGTGCTACCTGTCCCAGACCTGCTGTTTTCAACTCTCTAGAGACCGCAGGAGCGGTAGAGGTACTGTTGGCTATGAAAAGCCAACTGACATTTACTCCTGAGGTGCTGCACCCTCGACAACTCCTGTGATTATTATTATTTGACCATGCTGGTAATTTATGAACATTTGAACATCTTGGCCATGTTCTGTTATAATCTCCACCCGGCACAGCCAGAAGAGGACTGGCCACCCCTCATAGCCTGGTTCCTCTCTAGGTTTCTTCCTAGGTTTTGGCCTTTCTAGGGAGTTTTAGCCACCTTGCTTCTACACCTGCATTGCTTGCTGTTTGGGGTTTTAGGATGGGTTTCTGTACAGCACTTTGAGATATCAGCTGATGTACGAAGGGCTATATAAATAAATTTGATTTGATTTGATGTACTAGTGCCAAGCATTACAGCAGTGGTGTACTAGTGGCAAGCTTCAAACACCTCAGTAGGTGCTCTAGTCTCCTCTTAATTTCCCCATTCCTTTGTTCAGAATGGACACAGTTTCTTTTTTCACAAATAAACAATTGAATACTATTCTATTGCCTCCCTACGTGTACCTTACCTTCATTGAGCAGGTCGATGACATCATTGGCGTCGAAGCTGAGCTCATCGGTGTCCTGGCCAGCGTACTGGTACAACGCCCGGCAACGTGGGTCCATGGGGCGGGGCTGGGCCTTGGACCGGCTGATTGGGGCCGGGGGCGGCCGCTGGCTGCTGATACTCCTCCTCCTCTGCATTCTGAAGAGAGGTATAAAGGGATGAGATATACAGGGAGAGAGATGAGAGCTCAAATTCTATCCTTCATTGCAGATAGTATATTTTTGTGAATGCCCAATGTATGCTCAGTTTATTCAGCTCACCCAGACACGCCCTGGTCAGGTACGTTGAGGAAGTCCAGGTTCCCCTGTTGAGTCTGAGTCTGAGCCGGGCCTCGTCTGGGATTCTGGGAGCCCAGTTTGGGGAGCACGGCGCTGGGGGGGCGGTTCTGTTTCTGGGAGGTGTAGGTGTGCTGCTGGGGCGGTGGAGCACCTCTACCTCTGGGTGCACCATTCTGGGACCCTAGTCAAAGAAGAGGAACAGAGATACAAGGTAAACACAAGACAGACATACAGTACATCCATTCATACACAAATAACTCAACAGAATTATCATGGTGGTGGTACACAGTTCATAGTAAGGATTGCAAGTCCATGTTCATGGGTTGATTATTGCTGATGACGTAGGAACATGTCTGAACAGATTCATGAGTTTACCTCTACTGGGAGGCTGACTCCTGCCGCCTGCACGGATCTGTAGCGCTCCCTTCTTGGTGGGCTCTGACAAAATAAACATGTTGAGTTTTAAAGGATGACGTATTAGGAAAAATAATATATGTTATACATCAAGTTAGCCTGAGTGTTCTATAGATATACACGTCCATCTGTATCTACAGTATGTCTCTCTCTTTTCTCCTTCTGCATGTGCTTCTCTCTCTTCCTGTTACTCACTGGAGGTCTTGGGCAGGCCGTCTCCCACCGTGATGGTGAGGGTCTTTCCAGCTGGTTTGATCTCTGCCAGGTCCCCCTGTCCCCTCTGGAACACCACAACACGGGTGCCCCCTCCTCCCCAGCCCTCCTTCTTCACCCGGAACTCCAGCCTACAGAGAGCCACAACAGCGGATGATTTTACTAGATGCTTTTATCCAAAGTTAATCCAATCCACTAAACCATGGAGTCATACAGCAAGGATTCGCTATCCAGTATGTGTGTAGTCCTACCTGTCATTGAAGGAGAGAGACAGCTTGTTCTTGGTCACCTCTTCATAGCGCTTACAGAGCAGGCTGAGGAACTCAGTTTTGAAGTTGGACTCCAGCAGACTATCATACTGAGTCTCATGCACGATGAAGAAATCATCCTGTCTCATACTACAGGGAGAGGGAGAAATATATAAATGGAGAGAAATATATAAATGGAGAGTTTTACAGGATTGGCATTGGTAGAGGAAGTGTCATACCCACACAGGCGGGGGATATAATTGCACAATGCAGAGTTTTAAAAGATCCTGTGTTATCAGTTCCTGTTTTACAATTAACCACACTAACCACAAAAACTCCCATTGACACTGCCTGGAGATGACATCACACTGCACTGTTACATGCTGTTCTAAGTTCAGCAGTGAGAAAAAAGCTTTACCTGAGAGAGATAGAGTGGATACTCTCAAACTCCAGCTTCCGTTTTAACACCTCCTTTATCTGTCCCTTCTCTGGCCCCTTCTTCACCTTCTCTCTGCCTATCAGGTAGATGCCTTTGGGAGACAGAATCAGGTCCCTCTTGATGGACTGGAGAGAGAGATAATAGAAGAGAGTGAGTGGGTAGAAATGGAAGAAGTAAGAAGTCAACCCCATGCTGTGCTGTTAACCCCGGCCTTGGCTCGGTTTTCCTCACCACAGTGTGGTAGAGGAAGTGGTATGCTCACCTTGAACCTGCGGTCAAACTTGTTGACAGAGTCTGCAAAGTCGACTCGCTCCCTCTTGGCCAGGAACTGTCTGAGCTCAGGCCTCTGCTCCAGTCCCAGATAGTCTCCTACAAAGTTCCTGTTGATGCTGTTCCTCCTCCGCTCCTTAGAGTTGTACAGGATGTCTGAAGCTGGGGACAACATGGGAGAGAGAGTTCCTGGGAATGCATATTCATTGCTGTATATTCACATTAATTTATGTATAATCATTTTTCTTTCTTGTTCCATCCCCACACCTCTCCGGGATCATTGACACACTCACCATCTTCCCTCATCTGTTCATATTTCCGCCTGGCGATGTACTTCCTCCAGGCCTTCTGGATGGTCCTGGCGAACGTGTCAAATTTCCTCTCCCGCATCTCCTCCAATAGGAAGAGCTAGAGGAGACGGAGGAGAGAGGGAATGCTTACATCAAATAAACAATTTTGCATTGTAAAAGATGAATACCTCACACCTTTTAATGTCGTTAATTTATTCACCCTTAAACTGGGAAGTCCCATTGAGATGAAAGAAACAGAACTTTTCCCAGGGAGAACTACAGTATGTGGGCCCCTACCGACTCTGGGGCCTTGACGAAGACCTTGGAGCGCCCCATCTGGTACTGGTCTGTGTCCATGTTGACAGAGCGGAGGAGATGCAGAACCCCCTGCTGCTCTCCCCCCCGCCAGTTTGGCCACGTCTCTGCCGTCAGGATGGCGTACCTGTAGGCCAAACACAGTGAGTCAGGTACTGGGTAGAGCATACAGTAGACTCTCCATCCACCCACACACACTGAGAGGACACCCAGCAGACACTGAACGACACCCAGCAGACACTGAACGACACACACCTAAGAGTAAGTAAGACTCACCTCTGTAGGAACTTATTGAAGACTCTGCGGTAGGCATAGCCGGCTCGACGTACACGGATATTCTCCCGCAGCCCAAGGTACTCCACCTGGTGCTTTGCCCTAAATACATACATACATACATTCATATATACACACACACACACACACACACACACACACACACACACACACACACACACACACCCACACCCACACCCACACCCACACCCACACACACACACACACACACACAAACACACACACACACAGGTTCAATATCCCCTATGTTCTAATGTTCCAAACCTGAGCATTATAGCGCCTGAATTCTTCTGAATTCCCTAAATATTCTGCCATTGTATATGATGTCTGTTAGGGGGTGTTATAGGGACACACCGACTCTCTTCCCAGTCCTTGGGTCTCTTAGTCTCGTTGGGTTTGATACATCGGATATAGTGGGGGGTGCACTTCATCAACGTGTTCACCAGATCATTGGCTTGTTTCTGCAGAGAGAACATAAGGGATGGATGTACCACCACATACTGATGAAGCTGAAATCTTTGGGAGTGCTGTTACACTCAGCCACTGAACCATAGTTCTGGTACAGTAGTAGAGTGGGGACTGTTACCTTGATCTTACAGCTAGCAGTGGTGGGCCTGCTCTTCTTGTCTGTGTTGAGGTTCTCAGGGAAGAGGCTGCGGATGAAGGCACTGTGGGGACAAGATGGAGGACCATATTGAATTGCATTTCATATTAAGTTAGGCTTGCAAGCATTTTAGCTAGGTAGCCTATGAAAACAAAAACTAAAAGTGTACTGAATGGCAGAGTCATGAAAGAGAGGAGGATGGCATTGGGTTTCAACTTTTTGTTTTTCACTTGCGCAAGCAAGCACGCACACACAGAAATCAGTACCATGGACAGCCACATGATATTTTGCAACATTGATTGGGACTACATTGTTTTGTTATCTTTAAGTTTGTTTTCAATGCATTAAACTAAGCCTTGTTGATTTGATGACATTTAAATGTTTAAGTTGAAATGGTGCTGGAATAGCGGAGGCAGTGCTCATGTTGTCTCTGTGCTGACTTGCGGTAACTCTGTGGTTCTAAATCAGTAGTTGTTTAGTAAACTGTCAAAAACATTAACTTGCTTGACAGTACTGCAGGTAATATTCTGTCTGTATGTTACATGCAATACTTGCTTTGTGGACATGACCGGACAAATGTTGCTCTCCGGTTTTGTGATTAAACAAATGTATGTGTAGTTGAATTTATTCGGCCACTGTGTGACTGTTGTCTTTTTGTTGTTACGGCCTTATTGTATATCACGGTGGCGTATAAATGAATAGGTTATAGAACAAACAACACAAATATGAAATATCTAGCTAGATAAAAACTAAAAGCTTCCAGCAAAGGTCAGCACCTTCAGTTCTGAGTTCCGACACCTGTCGGATGGTAGTGTAACACCTGAAGCTTGGAACGTCATCATCAGGTGGTGTTGTTACTTTGTTACAAGCATCGCTACGTTGTGTCGAATCAGAAGTGCTTCGAAAACTGCATCGGAGTGTCGGAGCTCCGGTATCAATCGTCCCATCACTAGGGAGCAATAATAAATATTCTGTTGCGCTCTTCAGTTGGCTATATTAAGAGGCTTGAAAAATTAATAATGTGATATAATGTTTATGTCATTGAGAAATTTGGCCATAGAATCAATGACTGAAAAAATACGTATTTTCAACGTCTGTATAATATGTATTTTTGACGTCCGGAAAATACGTCTTTTCACCTTTCATTCAGCACCTAAAATGCACCTGATTTCAACATCAGGAAAATACCAGAAAATGTGTATTTTCGATGTGCAGAAAATATGTGTTTTCGACGTCCGGAAAATATGTATTTTCGATGTCCATAAATTGTATTATCGACGTGAAGAAAATATGTATTTTCACCATTCGTTCAGCACATAAAATGAACCTGACATCCACGTCTGGAAAAGAGGTCTAAAAGACGTCTTTCAACGTCATTTTGCTTACTGGGATGTGTCAGTTCAGGTAAAGATAGAGGTATACATACTGTTCGCTGCTCTGCATGAGTTCAATAAGGTCAGTAAAAAGCACATCCCGGTTTCTCTCACAGAAGCCGTTTATTTCGTAGGAGACCTGAGGTGACAGATAATACATTATATGTAAGTCTTAAAATTCACAGCAACCTTCACACCTTACCCATATGTCTACCCACATGAAGTGTTACTTAAATCAGTTTTGAGTTTACAACTCTTGTCTTCTCCTGGTACTCACCTTGCCTGCATAGTGGTGGATGACGAAGCCTGAGTTCCAGCTGTTGAAGTGTTCGTGTGTGCCCACCGCCGCCGAGAGCTTCTGGAGCAGGGTGCCGTCTGCCCCCTCACCCTTGGCATGCATGGTGGCACACACATCATCCAGCACACTCATGATGCCTGGCGGGTTCTGGAGGGGAGGGATTGTTAAAAATTTAGAGTGGTAGCCACAAATAGAATATACAGACACATCTGAATTGATTGGCACCATTGATAAAGTTTAGCAAAAAAGACTGTATAATATAAATAATACAAATACTGAGCTACAGTGAGCTCCAAAAGTATTGGGACAGTGACAATCGTGCTGTTGTTATCCCATATTCCTACTCTACAAACTTGTTGGATGCGTTTGCTGTTTTTTTTTGGTTGTGTTTCAGATCATTTTGTGCCCAATAGAAATTAATGGTAACTAATGTATTTTGTCATTTTGGAGTCACTTTTATTGTAAATTAGAATAGAATATGTTTCTAAACACTTCTACATGAATGTGGATGCTACCTTGATTACACATAGTCCTGAATGAATCGTGAATAATAATGCGTGAGAAAGTTACAAACGGACAAATGTCATACATGCTAACCTCTCACCATTACATTAACAGGGGATGTTAGCATTTTTCGGGGTATGACATCCCTCATCACTATTCATGATTCATTTAGGACTTACACTATGTAATTGGCAAATAATTAGGCTAACTCTTACCACCTGCAAACACACAGGAGAGACACCCACACCCTGAAACCAACTCACGTTTGAATTCAGTCCTGGCCACTAGCATTTCTTAATTCACAAAGTCTTAAACAGGAGGTCAAATCAAGAACTGCAGTCACCCTTTAAAGCTGCAATATGTAACTTTTTCTGCAACTTGACCAAATTAACATAGGAATGTGTGTTATAGATCTGCCATTCTCATTGAAAGCAAGTCGAAGAAGCAGGAGATCTGTTCGATGTGCCCTGTTTTTATGCTTCCCGTTCTTAAGCCTTGTTTATGCGTATTTTACATTCGGTTTTGTACACCAGCTTCAAACAGCTAAAAATGTAATAATTTTGGTTATGGAATGGATATTTCATAGCGGTTTAGATGATTCTCAACACTATACTTGCTTGTTTTGTCACATAAACTGAAATTAGGTGAACTATTAGAATTTTAGCAACTAGAAAATGGTGGAATGATTTCTGCATTGTGCATCTTTAACGAACTGTATTGTAGCCTTTTATGGCTTTCCTTGGGGTATAAAAATGAGGTAACATGCATGCAAAATCCATTTGTCATCCATCACCATCGGCAAAGGCAAAAAACTCACTAATGAAAAGAGACAAATGGGTGTTGACTTTTGTAAATCAGCCAATTGGTACAGAAAAAGACAGAAAACCAAATATACCACTTACCGCTATTAGGGAAACAACAAAGAAGTTTTAAACCACTGGAACAGTGTTAAACTTACCTGGTAGAAGACCTACGTGTATCTTGTCCCCACGTACAGTGAGGAAGATCGTTTGGGAGGCAAAGAAAAGTCTGAGGGCCACAGTTGTAGAATTACAGAACTTGGTCGTGTCTTGGGGTCACTAAGTCTCCAAATCTACATTAGATGACACCTCCATGCCAATAGGCTATTTGGATTGAAACCGGGTGCTATGGTCAGATGAGATGAAAATAGAGCTCTTTGGCACGCACACCAGTGGTGTTTGGTCTCGATAGAAGGATGCATATGCAGAAAATAACCTCATACCTGCTATAAAATATGCTGGTGGATCTTTGATGTTACGGGGATCATGAACTCTACCAAGTACCAGGACATTTTAGCTAAAGACCTGGTTGCCTCTGCCAGGAGGCTGGAACTTGGCCATAAGTGGCTTCCAGCAAGACAATGAACCCAAGCAACATCAAAATCAACAAAGAATTTGTTAATTTAACACAAAATCAACATTTTGCAATGGCCATCTCAGTCTATGGACTTGAAACCCATTGAAAACCTGTGGTTTATATTGAAGAGGGCAGTCCATAAGCACAGGTGAAGGATATCAAGGATCTGGAAATATTCTGTGTGGAGGAATGGTCTCAGATCCCTCCCAATGTGATCTTCAAAGTCATAAAATATTATAGGAAAAGGCTACATCCGTGTAAAGGGGAGGTTTGCACAAAGTATTGAAAACAGGGGTGCCAATACTGTTGACACCTATCTTTTAAAAAATGTTTGTATTACTTGTTAAACAAAATATTTTTAGTTGAGCATTGTATTAGTATAAAATTATGATTTACATTACCAGTCAAAAGTTTGGACACACCTACTCATTCAAAGGTTTTTCTTTATTTTTATTATGTTCCACATTGTAGAATAATAGTGAAGACATCAAAACTATGAAATAACACTTTTGGAATTATGTAGTAACCAAAAATGTGTAAAACAAATAAAAATATATTTTATATTTGAGATTCTTCAAAGTATCTACTCTTTGCCTTGATGACAGCTTTGCACATTATTGGCATTCTCTCAACCAGCTTCATGAGGTAGTCACCTGGAATGCATTTCAATTAACAGGTGTGCCTTGTAAAAAGTTAAGTTGTGGAATTTATTTCCTTCTTAATACGTTTCAGCCAATCAGTTGTGTTGTGACAAGGTAGGGGTGGTATACAGAAGATAGCCCTATTTGGTAAAAGACCAAGTCTATATTATGTCAAGAACAGCTCAAATAAGCAAAGAGAAACAAACAACAGTTCATCATTACTTTAAGACATGAAGATCAGTCAATACGGAAAATTTCAAGAACTTTGAAAGTTTTTTCAACTGCAGTAGCAAAAACCATCAAGCGCTATGATGAAACTGGCTCTCATGAGGACCGCCACAGGAAAGGAAGACCCAGAGTTACCTCTGCTGCAGAGGATAAGTTCATTAGAGTTAACTGCACCTCAGATTGCAGCCCAAATAAATGCTTCACAGTGTTCAAGTAACAGACATCTCAACATCAACTGTTCAGAGGAGACTGCGTGAATCAGGCCTTCATGGTCGAATTGTTACAAAGAAACCACTTCCAAAGGACAACAATAATAATAAGAGACTTGCTTGTGCAAAGAAACACAAGCATTGGACATTAGACTGGTGGAAATCTGTCCTTTGGTCTGATGAGTCCAAATTTTAGATTTTTGGTTCCAACCGCTGTGTCTTTGTGAGACGAGGAGTAGGTGAACGGATGATGTGTGGTTCCACATGTGTGGTTCCCACCGTGAAGCATGGAGGAGGTGGTGTGATGGTGTGGGGGTACTTTACTGGTGACGCTATCTATGATTTATTTATAATTCAAGGCACACTTTACCAGCATGGCTTCCACAGCATTCTGCAGCGATACGCCATCCCATCTAGTTTGTGCTTAGTGGGACTATTATTTGTTTTTCAACAGGACAATGACCCACCACACCTCCAGGCGATGTAAGGTCTATTTGACCAAGAAGGAGAGTGAAGGAGTGCTGCATCAGATGACCTGGCCTCCACAATCACCTGACCTCAACCCAATTGAGATGGTTTGGGATGAGTTGGACCGCAGAGTGAAGGAAAAGCAGCCAACAAATGCTCAGCATATGTGGCAACTGCTTCAAGACTGTTGGAAAAGCATTCCTGGTGAATCTGGTTAAGAGAATGCCAAGAGTGTGCAAAGCTGTCATCAAGGCAAAGGGTGGCAACTTTGAAGAATCTCAAATATAAAATATATTTTGATTTGTTTATGTCACGTTCTGACCATAGTTCTTGTGTGTTTTGCTTGTTTTAGTGTTGGTCAGGACGTGAGCTGGGTGGGGATTCTATGTTGTGTGTCTAGTTTGTCTGTTTCTATGTTTGGCCTAATATGGTTCCCAATTAGAGGCAGGTGTTTTGTGTTGTCTCTGATTGGGAATCATATTTAGGTGGCTTGTTTTGTGTTGGGGATTGTGGGTGGTTGTTTCCTGTCTTCGTGTTTCTCTGCACCAGCTAGGACTGAATCGGTTTGCCACATTTTATTATTTTGTTGTTTGTAAGTGTTCACAGTTTTGTAATTAAACATGTTGAGCACTGGCTACGCTGCGTGTTGGTCCGATCCTTTCTACACCTTCTCTTCTCGTGAAGAGGAGGAAGGCTACCGTTACAGTTTAACAACTTTTTGGATACTACATGATTCCGTGTGTGTTATTTCATAGTTTTGATGTCTTCACTATTGTTCTACAATGTAGAAAATAGGAAAAATAAAGAAAAACCCTTGAATGAGTAGGGTTGTCCAGACTTTGACTGGTACTGTATTTGATAGTCTTTTTTGCTCATCTTTATTCAGGGTGCCAATAATTCTGGATGTGACTGTAGATACAGTTGAGGAGATATTGTGTAATTTTGAGCTTACCAACTTATTCTCGATGAGGTCACAGACAACCTTGTTGTTGAAATACTCAATTGGTGTCCACTTGATGCCTTCCTGAACATACTCTTCCTGGGAGAAACACAGAGAGATAGACAATGCCAATATAACTATTAAACAACATCCAAGACACCTCTTAAAGAAATGAAAAGTGTTTGAGAGTGGTTTGTACCTGTTCAGCCTTCAGTGTCAACTCAATAAATATCTGCTGTAGCTTCTCATTGACAAAGTTGATGCAGAATTGCTCAAACCCATTCCTCTGTCAGAGGAACACATTCAGGTTAGAGACAATGTTACAACATATTATCATCATAGCTGTGTCTTGTCTCGTTATCCCATCAGAGATGTACATTTCTATTGATTTAATATTTGATGTACCTGGAATATCTCAAAGCCATATATGTCAAGAACTCCGATGCTGTATTCTTCATGAGGTTTCTGTATGGCTTTGTTTATGGCCTGGTATGGGGATAATTAGTTAGTATGAAACGTGTCGTTACTGTATTTATGTCTCTGTGTGTATCATTGCAGTTTATAGTAGATGTCCCTAACCTCCACCAGGTAGTCAAAGAGCCGTGTGTAAAGGGCCTTAGCCAGGGCGTCGCGGGTGTAGGTGGCTTGTTCCTGGTTAAGAGTCACATCGATGGATTCAGACTTTCCACCCCACTTCGAGTCCATCTTTCTGCTGGTCAGTTTGTCTTGCAGACGCATTGGGTCAACGCCCAGCAGATAGGCAGGGAAGGCAAGCACTGGGAGGGAGAAAATACAAACAGAACAAAACACAACACATGACAAATATATACATTTTTCTACATAATGGCAAATTGCTTTAGCTACTGTCCCCAATGTCTCCAATGTTTTTGCTTCACTGGGGACAGTTGTATTTACGAATGTATTATGCATGTTTGCGCGTTCTCATGTCTCCCACTCACAGTCAGTGCTCTCCACCTTGCCATAGTTGCCTGCCTCTATGAAGCTGATGTTTCCAAGGTGCAGGATTCCTGCTATGATCTGCAACGCCTGAGCCTGATGGGCCTCTGGGATCCCAATCACACGCATGGCTTCCTGTGGACAAAATACAACAGAGAGGCATTACTCCTGCTCCGGACAACACACAACAACATCTAGAATTGGGACTGAGGGAATATGATGGAAGAATACGCAACAGAACAGTATATTTTGCAAATTATAAGCCTGTGTTACGAATATACACTATCGTTCAAAAGTTTGGGGTCTCTTAGAAATGTCCTTGTTTTTTGTTTTTGTCCATTAAAATAACATAAAATTGATCAGAAATAGAGTGTAAATGACAATTGTAGCTGGAAACAGCTGATTTTTATTTAACCAGGCAAGTCATTTAGGAACAAATTCTTATTTTACAACGACAGCCTACCAGTGAACAGTGGTTTAACTGCCTTGTTCAGGGACAGAACAACAGATTTTTACCTTGTCAGCTCGTGGATTCGACGCTCTAACCACTAGGCTACCTACCACCCCAATGTTTGTCTATGGAGATTGCATGGCTGTGTGCTTGATTTTATGCACCTGTCAGCAATGGGTGTGGTAGCTCCATTGCTGACAGGCATATATCTACATAGGCATACAGAGGCCCATAATCAGCTAATCAAATCAAATGTATTTATAAAGCCCTTCTTACATCAGCTGATGCCACAAAGTGCTGTACAGAAACCCAGCCTTAAACCCCAAACAGCAAGCAATACAGGTGTAGAAGCACTGTAGAAAGGCCAGAACCTAGGAAGAAACCTAGAGAGGAACCAGGCTATGAGGGGTGGCCAGTCCTTTTCTGGCTGTGCGGGTGGAGACTATAACAGAACATGGGCAAGATGTTCAAATGTTTATAGATGACCAGCAGGGTCAAATAATAATAATCACAGTGGTTGTCGAGCAACCATCACTCCTGTGTTCCAATGGCACGTTGTGTTAGCTAATCCAAGTTTATCATTTTAAAAGGCAAATTGATCATTAGAAAACCCTTTTGCAATTATGTTAGCATAGCTGAAAACTTTTGTTCTGATTAAATAAGCCATAAAACTGGCCTTCTTTAGACTAGTTGAGTAGTCAAATCAAGTCAAATCAAATCAAAGTTTATTTGTCACGTGTGCCAAATACAACAGGTGTAGTAGACCTTACAGTGAAATGCTTACTTAAAGTCTCTAACCAATAGTGCAAAAAAGGTATTAGGTGAACAATAGGTAAGTAAAGAAATAAAAACAACAGTAAAAAGACAGTGAAAAATAATAGTAGCGATGCTATATACAGTAGCGAGGCTATATACAGTAGCGAGGCTATAAAAGTAGCGAGGCTACATACAGACACTGGTTAGTCAGGCTGATTGAGGTAGTATGTACATGTAGATATGGTTAAAG
This sequence comes from Salvelinus fontinalis, assembly GCF_029448725.1. NCBI lineage: Eukaryota > Metazoa > Chordata > Actinopteri > Salmoniformes > Salmonidae > Salvelinus > Salvelinus fontinalis. The sequence goes on along the minus strand of NC_074669.1, from coordinate 39,785,315 downwards.
TGACTATGCATATATGATGAAAAGAGAGTAGCAGTAGCGTAAAAGAGGGGTTGGCGGGTGGTGGGTGGCGGGACACAATGCAGATAGCCCGGTTAGCGAATGTGCGGAAGCACTGGTTGGTCAGGGCAATTGAGGTAGTATGTACATGAATGTATAGTTAAAGTGACTATACATATATGATAAACAGAGAGTAGCAGCAGCGTAAAAGAGGGGTTTGGGAGGGGGGGGGGGGGCACACAATGCAAATAGTCCGGGTAGCCATTTGATTACCTGTTCAGGAGTCTTATGGCTTGTGGGTTAAAAACTGTTGAGAAGCCTTTTTGTCCTAGACTTGGCACTCTGGTACCACTTGCTATGCGGTAGTAGAGAGAACAGTCTATGACTGGGGTGGCCGGGGTCTTTGACAATTTTTAGGGCCTTCCTCTGACACCGCCTGGTGTAGAGGTCCTGGATGGCAGGCAGCTTAGTCCCAGTGATGTACTGGGCCGTACGCACTACCCTCTGAGTGCCTTGCGGTTGGAGGCCGAGCATTTGCCGTACCAGGCAGTGATGCAACCAGTCAGGATGCTCTCGATGTTGCAGCTGTAGAACCTTTTGAGGATCTCAGGACCCATGCCAAATCTTTTTAGTTTCCTGAGGGGGAGTAGGCTTTGTCGTGCCCTCTTCACGACCGTCTTGGTGTGTTTGGACCATTCTAGTTTGTTGGTGATGTGGACACCAAGAAACTTGACGCTCTCAACCAGCTCTACCCTTTAGCTCAGTACTCTCAACCTGCTCCACTACAGCCCTGTCGATGAGAATGGGGGCATGCTCGGTCCTCCTTTTCCTGTAGTCCACAATCATCTCGTTAGTCTTGGTTACGTTGAGGGATAGGTTGTTATTCTGGCACCACCCGGCCAGGTCTCTGACCTCCTCCCTATAGGCTGTCTCGTCGTTGTCGGTGATCAGGCACTGTTTTGTCATCTGCAAACTTAATGATGGTGTTGGAGTCGTGCCTGGCCATGCAGTTGTGGGTGAACAGGGAGTACAGGAGGGGACTGAGCACGCACCCCTGGGGGGCTCCATTGTTGAGGATCAGCGTGGCAGATGTGTTGCTACCTACCCTCACCACCTGGGGGCGGCCCGTCAGGAAGTCCAGGATCTAGTTGCAGAGGGAAGTGATTAGTCCCAGGATCCTTAGCTTAGTGATGAGCTTTGAGGGTACTATGGTGTTGAACGCTGAGCTGTAGTCAATGAATAGCATTCTCACATAAGTGTTCCTTTTGTCCAGGTGGGAAAGGGCAGTGTGGAGTGCAATAGAGATTGCATCATCTGTGTATCTGTTTGGGCGGTATGTAAATTGCAGTGGGTCTAGTGTTTCTGGGATATTGGTGTTGATATGAGCCATGACCAGCCCTTCAAAGCACTTCATGGCTACGGACGTGAGTGCTACGGGTCTGTAGTCATTTAGGCAGGTTGCCTTTGTGTTCTTGGGCACAGGGACTATGGTGGTCTGCTTGAAACATGTTGGTATTACAGACTCAGTTAGGGACACGTTGAAAATGTCAGTGAAGACACCTGCCAGTTGGTCAGCACATGCCCGGAGCACATGTCCTGGTAATCCTTCTGACCCTGCAGCCTTGTGTATGTTGACCTGTTTAAAGGTCTTACTCACGTCGGCTACGGAGAGTGTGATCACACAGTTGTCCGGAACAGCTGATGCTCTCATGCATGCCTCAGTGTATTGCTTGCCTCGAAGCGAGCATAGAAGTGATTTTGCTTGTCTGGTAGGCTCGTGTCACTGGACAGCTCGCGGCTGTGCTTCCCTTTGTAGTCTGTAATAGTTTTCAAGCCCTGCCACATAAGACGAGCGTCGGAGTCGGTGTAGTATGATTCAATCTTAGCCCTGTATTGACGCTTTGCCTGTTTGATGGTTCGTCACAGGGCATAGCAGGATTTCTTGTTAGAGTCCCGCACCTTGAAAGCGGCAGCTCTACCCTTAGCTCAGTGCGAATGTTGCCTGTAATCCATGGCTTCTGGTTGGGGTATGTACGTACAGTCACTGTGGGGATGACATCCTCGAGTATCTGGAGCATCAGCATTTGTGGGCTCGATTACAGGCTCAAAATGGCCAGAAACAAAGCACTTCCTTCTGAAACTTGTTGATCTATTCTTGTTCTGAGAAATGAATGCTATTCCATGCGAGAAATTGCCAAGAAACTGAAGATCTCATACAACGCTGTTTACTACTCCCTACACAGAACAGCGCAAACTGGCTCTAACCAGAATAGAAAGAGGAGTGGGAGGCCCCGGTGCAGAACTGAGCAAGAGGACAAGTACATTAGAGTGTCTAGTTTGAGAAACAGACAAGTACTCAACTGGCAGCTTCATTAAATAGTACTCGCAAAACACCAGTCTCAACGTCAACAGTGAAGAGGCGACTCCGGGATGCTGGCCTTCTAGGAAGAGTTGCAAAGAAAAAGCCATATCTCAGATTGGTCAATAGAAATACAAGATTGGGATGGGCAAAATAACACAGACACTGGACAGAGGAAGACTGGATAAAAGTGTTATGGACAGACAAATCTAAGTTTGAGGTGTTCGGATCACAAAGAAGAACATTCGTGAGACGCAGTACTTGACGCCATCTGTCAAGCATGGTGGAGGCAATGTGATGGTCTGGGGGTGCTTAGTGGTGGTAAAGTGGGAGATTTGTACAGGGTAAAAGGGATCTTGAAGAAGGAAGGCTATCACTCCATTTTGCATCGCCATACCCTGTGGATGGTGCTTAATTGGAGCCCATTTCCTCCTACAACAGGACAATGACTCAAAGCACAGCTCCAAACTATGCAAGAACTATTTAGGGAAGAAGCAGTCAGCTGGTATTCTGTCTATAATGGAGTGGCCAACACAGTCACCGGATCTCAACACTATTGAGCTGTTGTGGGAGCAGCTTGACCGTATGGTACGTAAGAAGTGCCCATCAAGCCAATCCAACTTGTGGGAGGGGCTTCGGGAAGCATGGGGTGAAATCTCTTCAGATTACCTCAACAAATTGACAACTAGAATGCCAAAGGTCTGCAAGGCTGTAATTGCTGCAAATGGAGGATTCTTTGACGAAAGCAAAGTTTGAAGGACACAATTGTTATTTCAATTAAAAATCATTATTTATAACCTTGTCATCATCTTGACTATATTTCCTAATCATTTTGCAACTCATTTCATGTATGTTTTCATGGAAAACAAGGACATTTCTAAGTGATCCCAATTTTTTGACCGGTAGTGTAAACCGGAAGTGTCAATTTGCTCCCAGTGCTTCTGTGAAAATGTTTACTATATGTTTTAATCCCTGATGGAGTAAAGTACCATTGTCTCTTGAAAGTCCTTGCTGTCGTTGGTTCCGTCCACTTTGTATGTCCCTGACTGGTTCAGGTAGTAGTAGTAGTCTGGAGTCATGATGCCCAGGCCTTCTTTCTGCTGGGGGTTGGCTCCCTCTATTAGCTAAATACAACAGTTCAGGTAAATACAACTGAAAGAACATTAATTACACATCAACAATTTACACCTAGTTATGAAATACTACAGAACCGTTAATGTGCTCAAGGGTGAGAAGGTCATTCACATTGTGCAACAGTTGTACGAAAGGCCAGTAGGAGGGGGACATCTCCCCTAAAGATGGGTAGTGAGAGAATCATTGTGGTTAGCTGTGTTACTGCTGGCCTAGCTCAGGGCCCGACTGACCTGGTAGTAGACGTGGAAGTTCCTCTCGTTCTCGTTCTGGCTCACCACCCTCGACTTCTCAAGGAGGAAGTTGGAGATTTTACCACCGTCCGGCTCTCCTCCTCTGCTAAACTGGATCTCAAAGTACTTCCCCTGTTAGATCAGAACACACCCACAAAAAACATATAACTCAAATTACACATGGGTCATTATTATGACTTGAGGGTTGTGGTTTGGAGTGGGGATATAGCCCTAGTATGGACTGGGAAAATGAGAGCATCAGAGCAGTGACACAAGCACCTCAAAGTTGTGCTAAACTCCCCAAAAATATATGTGTATATAAATAACATAAACGTGTAGGAAGGATATTTAGCCTTTAAAGGGAAAATCGATATTTTAGTATTTTTTCCATTAGTCCACTGCATTTTGCATCATCATGATGATGTAGCCAGTGACACTTAGCTTCTTGAAAGTCCAATATCTTAAAAACCTGACTTCTGACATGCAAAACACTGCTTGACTTCTGACATGCAAAACACTGCTTGACTTCTGACATGCAAAACACTGCTTGACTTCTGACATGCAAAACACTGCTTGACTTCTGACATGCAAAACACTGCTTGACTTCTGACATGCAAAACACTGCTTGACTTCTGACATGCAAAACACTGCTTGACTTCTGACATGCAAAACACTGCTTGACTGCTGACATGCAAAACACTGCTTGACTGCTGACATGCAAAACACTGCTTGACTGCTGACATGCAAAACACTGCTTGACTTCTGACATGCAAAACACTGCTTGACTTCTGACATGCAAAACACTGCTTGACTTCTGACATGCAAAACACTGCTTGACTGCTGACATGCAAAACACTGCTTGACTTCTGACATGCAAAACACTGCTTGACTGCTGACATGCAAAACACTGCTTGACTGCTGACATGCAAAACACTGCTTGACTGCTGACATGCAAAACACTGCTTGACTGCTGACATGCAAAACACTGCTTGACTTCTGACATGCAAAACACTGCTTGACTTCTGACATGCAAAACACTGCTTGACTGCTGACATGCAAGACACTGCTTGACTGCTGACATGCAAAACACTGCTTGACTGCTGACATGCAAAACACTGCTTGACTGCTGACATGCAAAACACTGCTTGACTGCTGACATGCAAAACACTGCTTGACTTCTGACATGCAAAACACTGCTTGACTGCTGACATGCAAAACACTGCTGGACTGCTGACATGCAAAACACTGCTTGACTGCTGACATGCAAAACACTGCTTGACTGCTGACATGCAAAACACTGCTTGACTTCTGACATGCAAAACACTGCTTGACTGCTGACATGCAAAACACTGTTTGACTTCTGACATGCAAAACACTGCTTGACTGCTGACATGCAAAACACTGCTTGACTGCTGACATGCAAAACACTGCTTGACTGCTGACATGCAAAACACTGCTTGACTTCTGACATGCAAAACATTGCTTGACTGCTGACATGCAAAACACTGCTTGACTGCTGACATGCAAAACACTGCTTGACTGCTGACATGCAGAACACTGCTTGACTGCTGACATGCAAAACACTGCTTAACTTCTGACATGCAAAACACTGCTTGACTTCTGACATGCAAAACACTGCTTGACTTCTGACATGCAAAACACTGCTTGACTTCTGACATGCAAAACACTGCTTGACTTCTGACATGCAAAACACAAGACTGTATCAACAGTAGACTAATGAAAACAATACCAAAATATAGTTTTTGAGTGGATTTTCCTCTTAAGACAACCGCTGATGGGTAAATTGTTGGTTACATTACTTTACTAGACAGCTGTTAACCCCACCCAGGATTTCACCTCAGTTCGGGATTATCAAGCTCTTTGATCTCATTGTGCTGCTCTTCCGTAATAGAGGCCTGCAGTACACACAGCAGAGCACCTCAGAGGCAGGAAACACCAGAGGTGACAGGCACTCATTTACAAAGCCTGCTCTGTTGCATGTGGATGTGGCTAGGAACTGACAATAACTTCTCAGGGTCACAGCAGTAGAGAAAGCGGAGAGGTTGAAAGGTGACTATTGCATACAGCTTCTGTGGTTATATAGTCTGCATAATCCAGATCATCTCTGGTAGAGCACAGGAAAAACAACAACGTCACAGTGTATTGGCTATAAGAATAGGTAGCACGTGACTAACAGACCCGTTAGAGTTCCGGGCAAATAGTTGCAGAAATTAAAAGTTTACAGTATCAGTCTTACTTTCATAGGCCACACCCAGTGTCTGGAGAAGAGGAGGAAGTACAAGATGAGGGGGATAGAAAGAGAAATAATGGGAAAGGGAAGGCTGATTGCTGTACGTATCACTCACAAAGCGGCTGGAGTTGTTGTTACGGACAGTCTTGGCATTGCCGAAGGCCTCCAGTAGAGGATTGGACTGGAGGATGATGTCCTTCACATGCTGAGAGACACATACGGAGAAACATCACAACACAGCACTTCAGAGTCTCCATCACAGTCATTAGTAATGGCAACGTTAATAGTTGTTTTATGAATGATAATGATGCTAATAGTTGTTTTATGAATGGTAATAATGCTAATAGTTGTTTTATGAATGGTAATAATGCTAATAGTTGTTTTATGAATGGTAATAATGCTAATAGTTGTTTTATGAATGGTAATAATGCTAATAGTTGTTTTATGAATGGTAATAATGCTAATAGTTGTTTTATGAATGGTAATAATGCTAATAGTTGTTTTATGAATGGTAATAATGCTAATAGTTGTTATATGAATGGTAATAATGCTAATAGTTGTTTTATGAATGGTAATAATGCTAATAGTTGTTATATGAATGGTAATAATGCTAATAGTAATATGCTAATACCTGCACTTTATCACCTCCTCCTGATACTTTGGAGATGTAACCCATAATGTACTTGGCAGCCACAGTCTTCCCAGCTCCACTCTCCCCGCTGGCACAACACACACATAACACACAGACATATCAGAGGCAATGTCAAATACTTTGTGTGAAACTTTTTGGAAAGGTGAACTATGGTTGCACATGCAATTCACAGTTACATTTTTGGTATAAAGGAAATGAAACACCGATTCTTTGGTAGTTTTGAGAAAAGCAGTGAAAGTTGGCCTCAGTGAGCTTGGGTGGAATGACACACATGAGAAGGCCTAAGGCAGTGTTAACCAACCCTGGTCCTCCAGTACCCCCAACAGCACACATTTTTATTGTAGCCATGGACAAGCAGACCTGATTCAACTTGTCAACTAATCATCAAGCCCTCAATTAGTTGAATAAGGTGTGTTTGTCAAGGGCTACAACGAAACTGTGTACTGTTGGGGGTACTCGAAGAACCAGGGTTGGGAAACATCGGCCTAAGGTGTGTAAGACGGAGGCACAGAGAAGCACTAGGCCTACATCCTGCCTTCCAAAAGAAAGAGATTGCAGACTTTCTAAATAAAGTGGGAGACTGTTATAATGACACACCTGATAATAACACACTGGTTCTCCTGATCAATCATCATGTTCCTGTACATATTATCAGTCAGAGCGTAGATGTGGGGAGGGTTTTCATACTGGGCCTTTACAGGTAGAGAGATGGAAAGGGAGAGAGAGAGAGGTTTTTATTATTGTTTATTTAACTTTTGTATATGATCTACCTCACTTGCTTTGGCAATGTTAACACGTGTTTACCATGCCAATAAAGCCCCTTTAATTGAATTGAATTGAATTGGGAGAAAGAGAGAGAGAGAGAGAGAGAGAGAGAGAGAGAGAGAGAGAGAGAGAGAGAGAGAGAGAGAGAGAGAGGGAGGGAGGGAGAGAGAGAGAGAGAGGGGGGGAGAGAGAGAAAATGAGAGAGAAAAGAGCAAAAGAGGGGGAGTTTAATGTACACTGAAAAAATAAAACCGCAACATGTAAAGTGTTGGTCCTATGTTTCATGAGCTGAAATAAAAGATCCCAGAAATGTTCCATATGCACAAAAAGCTTATTTCTCTCAAATGTTGTGCACAAATTTGTTAACATGCCTGTTAGTGAGCACTTATCCTTTGTCAAGATAATCCATCCATCTGACAGGTGTGGCATATCAAGAATCTGAATAAACAGCATGATCATTACACAGGTGCAGCTTGTGCTGGTGACAATAAAAGGCCACTCTAAAATGTGCAGTTTTGTCACACACCACAATGCCACAGATTTCTTAAGTTTTGAGGGAGCGTGCAATTGGCATGCTTACTGCAGGAATGTCCACCAGAGCTGTAGCCAGAGAATTGAATGTTAATTTCTTTACCATGAGGCGCCTCCAACGTTGTTTTAGAGAACTTGGCAGTACCTCCAATCGGCCTCACAACCGCAGACCACGTGTATGGCATTGTGTGGGCGAGCGGTTTGCTGATTTCAACGTTGTGAACAGAGTGCCCCATGGTGGCGGTGGGGTTATGGTATGTGAAGGCATAAATTACGGACAATGAACACAATTGCATTTTATCGATGGCAATTTGAATACACAAAGATACTGTGATGAGATCCTGAGGCCCATTGTCGTGACATTCCTCCGTAGCCGTCACCTCATGTTTCAGCATGATAATGCACGGCCCCATGTTGCAAGGATCTGTACACAATTCCACAAAGCTGAAAATGTCCTAGTTCTTCTGTGGCCTGCATACTCACCAGACCTGTCACCCATTGAGCATGTTTGGGATGCTCTGGATCTACGTGTACAACGGCGTGTTCCAGTATCTTCGCACAGCCATTGAAGAGGAGTGGGACAACATTCCACAGGCCACAATCAACAGCCTGATCAACTCTATGCGAAGTAGATGTGTTGCGCTTCATGAGGCAAGTGGTGGTCACACCAGATACTGACTGGTTTTCTGATCCACGCCCCTACTTCTTTTTTTAAGGTATCTGTCATCAACAGATGCATATCTGTATTCCCAGTCATGTGAAATCCATAGGTTAGGCCTAAGGATTTTTTTCAATTGACTGATTTCTTTATATGAAGTGTAACTCAGTAAATCTTAGAAATTGTTGCATGTTGCGTTTATATTTTTGTTCAGTGTACAACTACTAAGGTAAACAAGGAAATGAATGGGCATATTAAGGCCAAAGTAAACATTGAAGAATAGGATGGTTTACTCACAGCCCCTTGGTAGAGTTCAATTTCCCGGTCAGTGAAATAGGGCATCTGTTTGAATGGGTTCACAGATATCAACACAGAGCCAATATAGGTCTGCACATGACTGTCAAGGAATAAGGAGGGTGTTTCTGGTGAAATCATGTAATGTTGAAACAATCACAGTGACACTTTTTATGATGATATCAACCTTTCAAAAATAAAAATATCCCAAACCATAGTTTCATCCAGACTGGATAATATACAAAAATATTTTTTTAAATTCACACAAAGTATGACATAAGTGCCTAATGTCCAGTAAAAAGTGTCCTAAAAAATAGGGAAGTTTGCTGTTGAGTCACACAGTGAATTTAAAAGAGGAACAGTGCAGTCCTACTATTGCATACAGACAGTGAGGCAAAAAAGTATTTAGTCAGCCACCAATTGTGCAAGTTCTCCCACTTAGATGAGAGGCTTGTCATTTTCATCATAGGTACACTTCAACTATGACAGACAAAATAAGAAAGAAAAATCCAGAAAATCACATTGTAGGATTTTTAATGAATTTATTTGCAAATTATGGTGGAAAATAAGTATTTGGTCAATAACAAAAGTTTATCTCAATACTTTGTTATTAAATATCCTTTGTTGGCAATGACAGAGGTCAAACGTTTTCTGTAAGTCTTCACAAGGTTTTCACACACTGTTGCTGGTAGTTTGGCCCATTCCTCCATGCAGATCTCCTCTAGAGCAGTGATGTTTTGGGGCTGTTGCTGGGCAACACGGACTTTCAACTCCCTCCAAAGATTTTCTATGGGGTTGAGATCTGGAGACTGGCTAGGCCACTCCAGGACCTTGAAATGCTTCTTATGAAGCCACTCCTTCGTTGCCCGGGCGGTGTGTTTGGGATCATTGTCATGCTGAAAGACCCAGCCACGTTTCATCTTCAATGCCCTTGCTGATGGAAGGAGGTTTTCACTCAAAATCTCACGATACATGGCCCCATTCATTCTGTCCTTTACACGGATCAGTCATCCTGGTCCCTTTGCAGAAAAACAGCCCCAAAGCATGACGTTTCCACCCCCATGCTTCACAGTAGGTATGGTGTTCTTTGGATGCAACTCAGCATTCTTTGTCCTCCAAACACGACGAGTTGAGTTTTTACCAAAAAGTTCTATTTTGGTTTCATCTGACCATATGACATTCTCCCAATCTTCTTCTGGATCATCCAAATGCTCTCCATCCAAAAGCAAACTACAGACGGGCCTGGACATGTACTGGCTTAAGCAGGGGGACACGTCTCGCACTGCAGGATTTGAGTCCCTGGCGGCATAGTGTCTTACTGACGGTAAGCTTTGTTACTTTGCTCTCTGCAGGTCATTCACTAGGTCCCCCCGTGTGGTTCTGGGATTTGTGCTCACCGTTCTTGTGATCATTTTGACACCACAGGGTGAGATCTTGCTTGGAGCCCCAGATCGAGGGAGATTATCAGTGGTCTTGTATGTCTTCCATTTCCTAATAATTGCTCCCACAGTTGATTTCTTCAAACCAAGCTGCTTACCTATTGCAAATTCAGTCTTCCCAGCCTGGTGCAGGTCTACAATTTTGTTTCTGGTGTCCTTTGACAGCTCTTTGGTCTTGGCCATAGTGGAGTTTGGAGTGTGACTGTTTGAGGTTGTGGACAGGTGTCTTTTATTCTGATAACAAGTTCAAACAGGTGCCATTAATACAGGTAACGAGTGGAGGACAGAGGAGCCTCTTAAAGAAGAAGTTACAGGTCTGTGAGAGCCAGAAATCTTGCTTGTTTGTAGGTGACCAAATACTTAATTTCCACCATAATTTGCAAATAAATTCATTAAAAATCCTACAATGTGATTTTCTGGATTTTCTTTTTCATTTTGTCTGTCATAGTTGAAGTGTACCTATGATGAAAATTACAGGCCTCTCTCATCTTTTTAAGTGGGAGAACTTGCACAATTGGTGGCTGACTAAATACTTTTTTGCCTCACTGTAGATGTGTGTCTGCTGTGTGAAAATGTGTGCTAGGGGGATGACTGAGGCAAGGATGGTATGTTTGTTATTGTGTTGTTGTTATTGTGTTGTTGCTAACGTGTCAATGGGAGTATCATCTATGGTCACCTATGATACAGAATGGAAGGACCTACATGTATGCTATTGGCCAGTGATATGACCTCAATGATCCTTAATCTGAAATCTATCTACATGGTATAAAGTCCTTTGTAAGATGTTTTGTTTGTGTGCATGTGTGTGTGAGTGTGTGTGCGTGTATGTGTGCCTATATATATATCAGTCTGATAGAGTGTGTGTGGGGGCAGGTCATGTTTTCACAGTGTACTTCCCCTCCTATTTTTAGCTTTCACTGAAGAGACATTTAAAGAAACAAGAACAGAAACATTAAAATACCCATCTCTTCACAGGAAAAATGTGTTTTTGTGAGAAGTGGTAGAGGAACTCTCTAACAAACAATCCAACAGGATACAAAGATGAAGTCATCCATGAATCTCTTCTTCAAATTTTCCACAATGGCGTCTTCGCTGATCTTGGACAGCAGCACCATGTCGTCCACACCGCTCTGCTTGACATTCTGACTCTGCCAGTGGTACTTACTGCCCTGCAGGAGAGCACGGTTAGGGTTAGGGAATGCACATCATTTTATTTGGAATTGAGACAGAGAAAAGCAGAGGTAGGTCTGTAGAGACCCTAGTTCTTACTGAATGTGAGGTACAGTACATTATGAGAGGGTATCTACAACAGAAGACAGGGTATAGAAAACCAGAGGAAGCATGGGCCTACTATAATTGGAAGGCACATGCACCAGCAGACATCAGAGAGAAGTTTCTCAGCAGCAGGGTCTCTCTGTGTGTAACCCTGTCATTAAGAATGTGACTAACTGTGGTTATCAGTTCAGGAAGCTGAGGACAGTTACCAGGCAACGAGCAGTAGATGAGGTGAGCGTATGCCAATTTGGCCATCTCTGTAGAGTACTGCTTCCCACTCTAATCTGCAAGAGTGATAACCATTAGTTATGGTATCTGTTGAATATAGATGCTACCTATAGGAGTCTGTGGAATGGGAGGGCACTCAGTTTAAAGTACACCATTGGGCCAAGGTTTGGTGATTTCTTTACTCAAAATGAATCTGGTGCATTGTAAAGTAACTGTCAATTAAAGGACTACCTTTACATTTTCTATACTCAACCCATGCCCTTGATATGATGATCACTGTCACCACATAGTGCAGAGAGCTTCCTGACTCCCCATCACCACAGTTGAGGTGGCCCAGGTTTGGCCAACGATGTTGTATTACACTGCATGACATGGTCCCTGCCTTGTTTGGGTTCCCAACACCGGTTTGATTTGATGTGTGGTGGGACCTGAAAGGAGGTCTAACATGGCTACTGTGATCTGAGTTTAACCAGCTGCTGATAATTTTGGAGGAGAACATTTTAATACATCTGTATATTTCAACCGAAATGAGTCAGTCAACTCTCTGTCCAATCAATCAATGATATTCTTTTATCAGTAAGATACCATGTACAGTAGATACTGTAAGAAAACCAGCAGTACTTCAGTCCTCAAGGGCGGTAACGGAATAGCTCTGTTGTAAAGATTCATTCCAACTTTTCATCTGAACAACCTGACTGCGCAATCTTTTTTCTTCCTATCGCTGTCTCTCTCTCTCTCTCTCTCTCTCTCACACACACTTTCCCTCTCTCTCTCCCTCTCTCACACTCTCCCTCTCTCTCTCTCTCTCTCTCGCTCTCTCACACTTTCCCTCTCTCCCTCTCTCACACTCTCCCTCTCTCACACTCTCCCTCTCTCACACTCTCCCTCTCTCACACTCTCCCTCTCACACTCTCCCTCTCACACTTTCCCTCTCTCTCTCCCTCTCTCTCTCACTCACACTCTCCCTCTCCCTCTCTCTCTCCCTCTCACACTTTCCCTCTCTCCCTCTCTCACACTCTCCCTCTCTCTCTCTCTCCCTCTCTCTCTCTCTCCCTCTCTCTCCCTCTCCCTCTCACACTCTCCCTCCTCTCACACTCTCCCTCTCACACTCTCCCTCTCTCTCTCCCTCTCTCTCTCCCTCTCTCTCTCCCTCTCCCTCACTCTTCCTCTCTCTCTCCTTCTCTCACACTCTTCCTCTCCCTCCCTCTCTTACACTCTCCCTCCCTCTCTTAGTCTCACACTCTCTCTCCCTCTCTCACTCACTCTCCCTCTCCCTCTCCCTCTCCCTCTCTCCCTCTCCCTCTCTCCCTCTCTCACTCTCCCTCTCCCTCTCCTTCTCTCACACTCTTCCTCTCCCTCCCTCTCTTACACTCTCCCTCCCTCTCTTACTCTCCCTCTCTCACACTCTCTCTCTCTCTCTCCCTCTCCCTCTCTCACTCTCCCTCTCTCACTCTCTCTCTCCCTCTCTCACACTCTCCCTCTCTCACACTCTCCCTCTCCATCTCCCCCTCTCCCTCTCTCACAATCTCACTCTCCCTCTCTGTCTCCCTCTCTCACTCTCCCTCTCTCCCTCTCCCTCTCTCACTCTCTCACATTCTCACTCTCCGTCTCTCTCACTCTCCGTCTCTCTCACTCTCCGTCTCTCTCTCACTCTCCGTCTCTCTCTCACTCTCCGTCTCTCTCTCATTCTCCGTCTCTCTCTCACTCATCACCAGCATGGGACTGACACCTTGTTTTTACATACAAAATCAGATTATCCATTTGTTTGAAATTTAAACTGTACAAAACACTCAAATAAATCAGCGACAATAAGACAGTGATTAGGTTAGACAGAGACAGAGAGAAAAAAAATCAGAGTTTCAATTGATCTACAGTATCTCAGCTCTTTACATAACATTAGGTGGTACCATAGTCATAACCACAAGTGTGAGGATGTGCTGATAAAATGGTGGACATGCTGGACAAAAGCCAAAAGCTTAAAATAGCTAAGTTCTGATGTGATTGTTGATCAAGTGATAAGTTAAAAACGGCCCACTTTCTGCTGTGCAGCGTCAGACCTGAGAGATGCTTTGTGCTACTACTGTATTCTATTCATCATCCCTGTCACTACTGTCAGCCTGTCGCAGCGAAAGTCCTGACAAGACATAAAAAATATATCCATCAATGAAAACGGTCTTAATGTAAGCTTAATGTAAATTTGGCTAATTCTGTTATCTTCGAAAATCTGTTGTGTTTGGGTATCCAGTTAGGTGCATGATCTGTGCTTGGGAGTGTGAGGAGGAAGTATTGCGATAGAAACAAAAGGCCCATCTGTCTCTCTACCAGGCCTGCTGCACTTCCCCTCTAACGCCTCGCCACTGCATCTTGCGAAACCCTCTCGACTTTACAACACGCTGCAGTCCCTCCTTACACCCCTGCGGTTAGACCTTACCCAGCTCCTCAGGAACAATAGACACATCTACTGCTCCTTTTCACATTTGATAGGACAGTTTTGACTGTTTTTGATCATATACTTTTTCTCTCATGTCGTGTTAAAGTCATGAGAATCCAATCTTTGGTTATGAAAAGCACACACTCTTACTGAAATGTGAGGATATATCTATCCCTCTAGTGTAGGAATGCTCACTAAAACCTAGGTGGACACAAGCAGGACTTGTCAAAGGAGGAAAGGAAACCATCTTCTCCATTTAAGGAGTTACATTCTCTACTACTTAACGTCCACTACCCCCTGTTTTGCAGCGCTTTGTTGTATGATAGATGTTGAAAAGAGTGATAAAACATAGAAGTTATCTATTTTCCTTTCATCATCTTGACATATCTTTACCATTTCACATTATGCCCTCTTCCATTCATTGTGTAAGAATGGAACAGGTTTAAATCTCAGTCAGACACCATTGAACATCACTGTGTTTCAACATCTGTTCTAAGTTAGCAGTTGTCAGGCTTCAAAGTGTCAGCTTCGGGGCAGAATGTGAGACTTCACTCTACAGCTGTGTCAAGTGACCTCAACTTAACATATAAAGCCGTGTTTTCAGTAAGTCTGTGAGATGAAAACTCAGCGTATAGCTGTAGGAAATAGACAAGCCCTAGTGAGAGTCTGCATCAGTCTAAATGTGTGTGTGAGGTGGAGGTGTGTTACCATCGTGCCAGCGTTGTGTGTGCCTCTCTCTTCCTGCGGTCCTGCCTCAGCTGTCCAAAGTCCTGTGTGTGTGTGTCGGTAATCCCACACTAGATCCTTACAGCACAGCCATCACAGTCAGGAAGTCTCCAGCACACACGATCAGTCAGAGAGACACCAAGAAGACTTCAACATCCACAGCGTTCAAATCTACTTCCTCATACACAGACCTAGAGCGAAACAAGAAATGATCTCTGCCTCAGAGGACACAAACTCACAGACACAATCATCCTATATCTATTGTGGCAGACCAGGGGGTTTGGTCAAGACATTTACACAGATCAGACATGGACAGAGTATGATTAGCTTGGTTTCAAGGGTGTTTATTAAAAAATAAATCAAAAGAAAAGGATAGGTCTCCCCCATGAGACCCTCTCCGGGATACCGTGTTCTGGGCTCCGGGTCTTGCTGATTCCTGTTTGGCACACAAACATCTTAGCTCGGGCACCTTCTCCAACTAAACAGAAGTCACCTTACTTTCCCCAGTCTGCCCTTCTGGCAGCTTTATGGGGCTTGTACAGCTGGTGAGCAATCAGCCCTTGATTATTCACCAATTCCCCAATCAGCCCCAATTAGTCCTGGGCGGAGAGCCCGTCAAGACCTGGCATGTCCAGCAGATGGAGCCATTGCCTCGTGATGTTTACTCCGTCTGTCGCCAGGCCTCGACGAGTCTCCTCCTGGTGGATGACCTGCTGTACGCCACATTATAGACATTGCATTTTCAATTTTTCGTACAGTCAATGTACATGTTAGGGGCTGTTAAATCATACATTGTTAAAGTCAATGACAAACTTAATATTTGATACAGACAGTATTTCATACCATCAATCCCCACTCTATAACATACCAATGATGCGCTAAGGAGAAGTCTATGGCACTTCCGTGTTTATTCTCCCATCTCTCTCTACATGATGCTTCAATTGTTCACTCAGTACTCCACCCAGACTGTGTTCAGTCTCTCATCTTTAACATCTGAATGGCTGGCAGTGAAAGTGCACTACACCCACAATGAAATACATCTTAATTTGACATTTTTGTCATTTAGCAGATGTTCTTATTCTGAGCGACTTAAGTAATGAGTTCATACATTCTCATACTGGTCCCCTGTGGGAATTGAACCCACAACCCTGGTGTTGCAAGCACCATGCTCTACCAACTGAGATACACAGGACATAGGCTTTTCACTTACAAGTAGAGAGGTTCACAGAGTGACACCGTAAATGCAGCGGGCCTCAGATCCGCACAGTGTAGTCATGAGTATAGAGTATACTGCTGAGAGATGTGGGGCTCCTAGTCTTCGATGGCCTCCTCTGTCTGGGTGAACACCAGCATAAACAGGAAGGCCCCATTTTCCCTGAACAGGAAGAGCCTGAAGACATCACAACACAACACAACACAAAAATACTAGCTACAAGTCTTGCCCCATTACTTTCCATGATATCTATGAGATTCAAAAGCTGAAGAACATATGCACATCCAGGTAACTTCCGCAGTGGCTGGAGTTGTAGGCAAACTCATGGAAAACAGAAAGGAAAACGCCACACATTGCTTCTCATGCTCCCAGGGGATTTTATCTATATAACAACGTTTCGACCATTAGCTTTTCATCAGACATCCATATCCCAGGTGGGGGTGGAAGGTCCTATACATATATATATAGGGGCAGTACTCAGTGACATCACTTCCTGAAACAGGAGGTAAAAAAGATATAACAATATTGTATAAAAATATGTGATCAATATTTACAGCATTTGGATAGTATTCAGACCCTTTCCCTTTTTCCACATTTTGTTACGTTACAGCCTAAGGTTTAATCAATCTACACACAACACCCCTTAATGACAAAGCGAAAACAGGTTTGTAGACATTTTAGCAAATGTATTAAAAAAATTGAAATACCTTATTTACATAAGTATTCACACCCTTTGCTATGAGATTAGAAATGGAGCTCAGGTGCATCCTGTTCCCATTGATCATCCCTGAGATGTTTCTACAACTTGATTGGAGTCCACCTGTGGTAAATTAAATTGATTGGACATGATTTGGAAAGGCACACACCTGTCTATATAAGGTCCCACAGTTGACACTGCACGTCAGAGCAAAAACCAAGCCATGAGGTCGAAGGAATTGTCCGTAGAGCCCCGAAACAGGATAGTGTCGAAGCACAGATCTGAGTAAGGGTACCAAAACATTTCTGCAGCATTATAGATCCCCAAGAACACAGTGGCCTCCATCATTCTTAAATGGAAGAAGTTTGAAACCACCAAGACTCTTCCGAGAGCTGGCCGCCTGGCCAAACTAAGCATTCGGGGGAGAAGGGCCTTGGTCAGGGAGGTGACCAAGAACCCAATGGTCACTCTGAGAGAGCTGCAGAGTTCCTTTGTGGAGATGGGAGAACCTTCCAGATGGACAACCATCTCTGCAGCACTCCATCAATCAGGCCTTTATGGTAGAGTGGCCAGACAGAAGCCACTCCCCAGTAAAAGGCACATGACAGCCAGCTTGGAAAAGGCTCCTAAAGGACTCTCAGACCATGAGAAATAAGATTCTCTGGTCTGGTTAAACCAATATTGAACTCTTTGGCCTGAATGCCAAGTGTCACGTCTAGAGGAAACCTGGCACTATCTCTGCAGTGAAGCATGGTGGTGGCAGCATCATGCTGTGGGGATGTTTTCAGCAGCAGGGACTGAGAGACGAGTCAGGCTCGAGGGGAAATGAACAGAGCAAAGTACAGAGAGATCCTTTATGAAAACCTGCTCCAGACCACTCAAGAACTTAGACTGGGGTGAAGGTTCACCTTCCAACAGGACAACAACCCTAAGCACACAGCCAAGACAACGCAGGAGTGGCTTCGGAACAAGTCTCTAAATGTCCTTGAGTGGCCCAGCCAGAGCCCGGACTTGAACCCGATCTAAAATCTTTGGAGAGACCTGAACGCTACCCAACCTCAGAGGGCTTTAGAGGATCTGCAGAGAAGAATGGGAGAAACTCCCCAAGTACAGGTGTGGCAAGCTTGTAGCGTCATACCCAAGAAGACTCGAGGCTGTAATTGCTGCTTCAACAAAGTATCAAGTAAACGGTCTGAATACTAATGTAAATGTGATCTTTTTTTATTTTCAAAAGTACATAAAAACTGTTTTTGCTTTGTCATTGTGGGGTATTGTGTGTAGATTGATGAGGTAAAATAATTTAATCCATTTTAGAATAAGGCTGTAACATAACAAAATGTGGAAAAAGTCAAGGGGTCTGGATACTTTTCGAATACACTGAGACAGTATGTTGAGCCTGTGGATCCAGAAAGATTCCCTTTGAAGAAGTTTCCTCTCAATGTCCCCTCCCCTGTGTGACATCTTGACCATTTATATTCCAATGTATCTCAGAGAGCTAATAGGAGGCCCAGCTTGTACAAAATGAACAGCGACCAGATTGTTTTGTCTCGCCTGTCCGTATATTGCTGCAGTACTCACTGATCCGGGTCTTAAGGCTTCTAAGGGTTTCCCCTGTCTAAGACAGACCACAATTACATTTCAACATGTTAACAACATTGGTGGACATGCAGGTAATCAGGCCTTTGATCTTAAATCTTTGTCCTGTGTGGGGGTCGGTAAATTAATCACATTTATAATCACCCTCCGGAACCTTGTCCAAGAAAGTTTCCCTTTTCTTTGGTGGATAATCAGATTTAACCTCAATGTCTCTCACGTTTGGGAGTCTTTTAATGGGGGATGTTAGTATACATGGGGGATATTTAAAGATGTGTTTCTATTGTGTGTCAGTATCAGTAATGTACCAGTGCATCCTGATAATGTCCTTAAATGCCTTCTCCAATGGTGAGTATAGGGTGAAGCATGAGGGGACATGTTCTGTTTTTTCTTTAACTTTTGGTTGAAGGCTTTCCAGCTGTGTTAGCCCTTCAAAACGATCATCGGCATGTTTTAACCAATTGTCTTTGTACACCCTTTCCTTAAACCTTTGTGTGAGGTCCTTGGTCTGTTTCTGGTGCATCAGAGCTGCATATTTTTGTGATGCGACTGAATTGATTTACAGGGAGACTTTTAATAAGTGGACGTAGATTAAGCTGTCACCTCTATGGAGGGTGTTCCTGTCCATAGGTTTCCTATAGAGATCTGTAGAGAGGGAGGTTTTGTTCTTAATAACAATCACATCAAGAAAACTGATTTGTGATAGGTCATAGTTAATGGTGAAACGAAGATGCTTATTCATAGAGGTTAGGTAGGCATGGAATCCAAGAGTTCTTCCCGGGTCCTGGTATAGATCATGAAAATGTGATCCAAATATCTCTGAATTAGAAAAATATTGGAGAGAAAGGGGTTAAGGTCTGGAAACCAAACATTCCTATATATAGGTTAGCATAATTATGAGCCATAGTGCTTCCCATCGCTGTCCCTTTGGTCTGGAGGAAGAAGTCTCCCCTGTAGAGAAAGTAGTTGGAGGTTAGTACCAGTTCAGCCAAGTCCACAATAGATTTGGTGCTGGGTAGAGCTTTAGGGGGACGTTCATTGAGGTAGAACATGAGGGCCTCTAGGTCACCATGATGGGGGATGTTAGTATATGGACTGGTCACATCAAAAGTACACAGAATAGAATTTTCAGGTATATGGTACACAGATTTCAAAAGATTAATAAAAACATTAGAATCTCTGGTATACAGTACATGGGGAGAGAGATCACCCAGGGTTTCACAAAATGGTTTACCAAGGTAGAGATATTCTCTGTCAGAGATCCGTTACTACTCAGAGATCCGTTACTCACAATGGGCCTGCCTGGTCTAGGTGGTGTCATACTCTTGTGAATTTTGGGGAGAGTGTATATGACAGGTTTGGTTGGGCAGTCAACATTCATATACTCAAATTCTGTCTTTATAATTTCCCCTTCATTCAAAAATGTAGACAATTTACCATGGATCAGAGACTCTAATTGATTAGTAGGATCCTTAGGGAGTCTTTTGTAAAATTCATCATCACTAAATTGTCTCAGAATTTCCTTTAGATAGTCTGCAGCATTTAGTATCACTATTGCACCTCCTTTGTCGGCAGGTTTTATAATCATACTGGAGTCATTTTTCAGTTCCGTAAGAGATTATTTCTCTGCTTTGGACATATTGTGGAATACCTTGTATTAGTTTTTCTTAGCCAGGAGATGATGTACATCTTTCTCAACTAGGCGGCAATATGTTTCAAGAGGGGGATTTCTTTTGGGTGGTAAAAATGTGCTTTTCCTCTTAAAATGTGTCTTTTCCCTTGTCATAACCTCAGGGTGAGAGTCAAATTCATTGTCATTCAGGTTATCAATGGGAAAAACATCAGCACTATATGCTGTCTGGTTACTAATCTTGTTCAATGGATTAACATTGGCAAGTGCATAGGGAGCAAACCCATTACCAATCTCCAACTGAGGAAAAACTTTTGTATTGGCCTGTGATGTTGGGACAAATGATAGTCCCTTGCCTTGGGCAGATTAACATATGTATCAGATATAGACCTGTTGGACAAGTTAATTACTGTGTCTTGCTCCACGTATGTGGGGGGATTTCGGGTTTTGCCGTCTTCCTACTTTGTCCTCTCCTGTGGCGGCAGGTAGCCTAGTGGTTAGAGCGTTGGGCCAGTAACTGGAAGGTTGCTAAATCAAATCACCGAGCTGACACGATAAAAATCTGTTGTTCTTCCCCTGAACAAGGCAGTTAACCCACTGTTCCCCAGGTAGGATGTCATTGTAAATAAGAATTTGTTCTTAACTGACTTGCCTAGTTAAATTAAATAAACCATTTATTGCGGTGAAGCAGGGTGGTTGTGATGACTGCACATTTGATGACGTTGTTCACTGGGAAAGGGAATGGAGTTAAGCACAGGGAAAGGGAATGGAGTTAAGCACAGGGAAAGGGAATGGAGTTAAGCACAGGGAAAGGGAATGGAGTTAAGCACAGGGAAAGGGAATGGAGTTAAGCACAGGGAAAGGGAATGGAGTTAAGCACAGGGAAAGGGAATGGAGTTAAGCACAGGGAAAGGGAATGGAGTTAAGCACAGGGAAAGGGAATGGAGTTAAGCACAGGGAAAGGGAATGGAGTTAAGCACAGGGAAAGGGAATGGAGTTAAGCACAGGGAAAGGGAATGGAGTTAAGCACAGGGAAAGGGAATGGAGTTAAGCACAGGGAAAGGGAATGGAGTTAAGCACAGGGAAAGGGAATGGAGTTAAGCACAGGGAAAGGGAATGGAGTTAAGCACAGGGAAAGGGAATGGAGTTAAGCACAGGGAAAGGGAATGGAGTTAAGCACAGGGAAAGGGAATGGAGTTAAGCACAGGGAAAGGGAATGGAGTTAAGCACAGGGAAAGGGAATGGAGTTAAGCACAGGGAAAGGAAATGGAGTTAAGCACAGGGAAAGGGAATGGAGTTAAGCACAGGGAAAGGGAATGGAGTTAAGCACAGGGAAAGGGAATGGAGTTAAGCACAGGGAAAGGGAATGGAGTTAAGCACAGGGAAAGGGAATGGAGTTAAGCACAGGGAAAGGGAATGGAGTTAAGCACAGGGAAAGGGAATGGAGTTAAGCACAGGGAAAGGGAATGGAGTTAAGCACAGGGAAAGGGAAAGGTTAAGTGTGTGCGTATATATATATCTGCTCCATTTAGTTATTGTGTCCCACTTCTGTAGTCTGCATTTTAATTAGTTTGTAGTCTGCCTTTTAATTAGTTTGTATTCTGCCTTTCTCACAAATGTGAAAGTGTTATTGGTTGTGATTTCATGATTTTCATCATGTGTTAATTAAGAGGTTTTCCATTTATTTTTTGTAAACGCCACTCCTGAATAAGAAAAGATGTAATTAACATGAGAGTTGATGCTGTTTTTCTAACAACTCTGTTGTAATTTTCTTTCTGGATGACCACACACCATAGCAATCGTCTTTTTTCCCATATGTAGGTATCAGTATTTTGTATCCCCCAACTTCTTATCTTGACAAATTGTTAAGGAGTTTTGTTTACACACACACTACCTACTAATGTCTTTAATCTTATGCTATTTTCCATATTTTCTGATTTGTGAAATCTGTCTGCCATGGTGGTCTGTTGTGTAGATGTTTGTTTGTTCCTTTGTTTGTGTTTATTTCTGTGATTATTTTAGATGTTTTGTTAATTTATTATTTTATGTTTTGTTAAACAATATTAAGTTGTTTCTGGACCAGGCCTCAGATTATTTTCACAGATTTCTAAGAGGAGGGAGTGTAACAATGAACTGAAACTGAATTGAAATGTGATTGACATACTGGCAAATCAACATGGGGCAGTCATGAATCCATAATCCCCTTTCTGACATCAGACCTTCCACCTCTCGTCCTTTCTCCCCGGGAATAGCTAAAGACTCTGTATAGCTGCATTTAATACTTTTGTTGTTTTTACTTTCATTTTAAAAAGTGTATATCAGTATAATGTATGCATGTATCACTACAAGCCCTAAAACAAGCAGGTTCTCCTGAAAATGAAAGAATGAGGGATTCCTCTGACCTATGACCAACACTCATATTCATCCAAATTTCAACTCGTTAAAATAATCTGCAATACACAATGACTTGGAGCTTTTTCATTTTAAAAAGCGAGACATTTCATCAAGTTGAGTGTGTTATGTGTATTTAAATATTTATATATTTTTAAAAATTGTGATCTCCATCATTAAATTGTGATCACAGTGAAATCACTGGGCCTGCTTCCTCTCTGCGTTTCTTCCAAGGTTCCTGCTTTCTAGGGAGTTTTTCGTGGCTACTGCTTCTACACCTGCATTGCTTGCTCTTTGGGGTTTTAGGCTGGGTTTCTGTAAAGCATTTTGTGACAACTGCTGATGTAAAAAGGGTTTATAAAATACATTTGATTGACATATCTTGGCCGGTGAGTCCAGTGACTAGACGCTGATTGGTGTCTAGTCACTGGAGGTCAGATGTGAGGGAGTTGGTTGATTGCCACATTGGTGGGCCTCTAGGATTACGACTGGGCTGGCGTTCACCCTTCCAGTTTGCTCGTGGGGGGGGTGGGAATATGTCTTCTGCTCCTTCTATTCCACAGTACCAAGATCAACCTTTTCCCACTTGCTTGTCTTTGTCTCCTCAAGTTAATCACAAATGTTTTCCACATTGGTCAGAAAGTTCTCTCTTTTGTCCTCCTTGGTGAACTTTCTTTCTAGATCAACATTTAGTTGTTTCACTTGATCTCTAGTCGTGCACAATTGTTCTGTCACTTCTTGTATGGTCAGTGCCATTAAATCAAACGAGCATTCATTAAGAATCTATGAGATACAGAAATAGATGGATAATTACTTAATGTCAGGGTTTAAAACTGACAAATCTGTGGAGAGAGAGTAAAGCACACAATTCTCCATGCATTTATTAACAATGCGGCATTTTTATTCACTGTAATATATTCATTTCCAAGGTTTTAGATGGGGAACGGGGGCATGTTTCTATAGTCATTAAAATACAGTACATATCTGTAACAATTAGCATGTGAAAACAACAACAAACAAACAATATTATCCCTCTTATTTGATAAAACAGTTTGTCTCTGAGGTCACACCATGACCATGGACACAGATGGTTCAAAATTGAAGGCAAAATGTACTTAGCTAACATATTCAGACAGTCAAATAGGACACTTTGTTTCATTAAAACAGTTCTGTTATTGGTCAGATAGTGTAGCAAAGCATCAGGTAGTGTGCTGACAACCAGTTGTATCAGAAAGTGTTTACAGATATGGGTCCCATACCCAGTTACTAAAGGTGGGGAAATAAATGTTTCACTTCTCTTCTCACAAACTGATATAGCACAACTGTGACTTTAGCACCAACCTCAAACAAAACCATTTTGGTAACATTTTACTTGACACCCGGCATCATAAGTTATGACACGGTCATATCCATGTCATATGTCATAACAGCTGACATAACCTGTCATAATATGGTCATAACACTGTCATGACATATATTTAGACCTGTCGTGACATGTATTACATTATTTTATGGCTGGTTATGACACCTACATAAGAGTGTCAAAACCCACAAAACCTGCCACACAAGGCAAAACATTCCATTACACCATAGCCTACGTGTCAACACTATGTTAATGTTATATATTTTTTGTTGTTGAAATTTACCATATTAAATGATCTTTGTAATTGCGCACACATTGATGCACCTACCCCAATGCTCTGTTGCTGATGACTGAGATGAATGCAGGAGCAGATTTCAGGAGCAGGACAAGACATCCTCTTTTTGACTGATGACTGATATAAGGGCATGTACGTAATATGCCTATCTGGCATTTATGATTATGATGGTCCTAATGCTTCTTGACAGTGTCATAAAGTGTATTTTCTTAGTCCTAGTAAAGTGACACATGATGGTCATAATGCTTCATGACAGTGTCATAAAGTGAATTAAAATGATGAAAAAAACATGACTAAAGAATTTATTAAAACAAAGGATTTAAGAAACAAACTATCAAATGAAAGGAAACTTCTTGGCAGAAAATAATAATTTGAATAAACGTTGGTGTTGACACTCTTATGTAGGTGTCATAACCAGCCATAAAATAATGCAATATATGTCACAACAGGTGTAAATATATGGGTCATGACAGTGATATGACCATATTATGACAGGTTATGACATATTATGACATGATTATCACCGTGTCATAATGTGTTATGACACTGGGTGTCAAGTAAAGTGTTACCACCATGCTATATTCAACAGAATGACATCCAACAACGACAACACTTTGCTAAGAAATAGCACCATTCAGAAGCACCATCAGGAGAGTAATAGCAACCCAGTTACTCCAATAGAAACCAGTTCCTTCATTGAGAGCTGACATTATTGGAAGGGCTGGTTCTGAGTGTGAGCCCAGTAGATGGATGAATGTGTAAGAAGGCAGTTACTGTACATGTAGCATATTAGAGACTGAAATAAACTGGTTGACCATTAAAGGCAGAGTAGGAAGGCCATGCTATCAGAGAGAATGATCACTCAAGGCCAGGGGACATGGGAGGGTCTCTGTTCCGATGTAATCAGAGGTTGGAGGTGGTTGACTCAGTGATGAACACTGTGTTTCCACTCACTGTATACGTGACTAATACAGAGTACCATGTAGCATTGTTCACATTGATGAGGCATGGTAGGTTTGCCTGTATCTAAACATGTACAGTAAGTACTACAATATAAGAGAAGAGTTGAGGTTTGCTGCTAGACGTGAACTGAATCGATCATTTACCAGCCCTCGCTGGGTCCCGTAAAATGGCAAGACAGAGGCGAGTAAACTGTTATGAACATGGACCAGACTGTGGATCGAGAGTGTTAAGTAAAGTCTTCAAGACAAGTCCCAAATAATGAACATACAGTATCCCTGTGACTAGTCAGACTTTGTGCAAATCAAACCCTTTTCAAAAAGATTTTGTTCTGAGACAAAGCATTGACAAGATAACTTAGAAGACCAAGTGAGTTGGCAACAGCCACCAGATAACAAACATTACATTGGGTAAGTGATAGTAAAGTA
This sequence comes from Salvelinus fontinalis, assembly GCF_029448725.1. NCBI lineage: Eukaryota > Metazoa > Chordata > Actinopteri > Salmoniformes > Salmonidae > Salvelinus > Salvelinus fontinalis. Next base: position 39,759,775 of record NC_074669.1, on the reverse strand, counting down.
TCAGGACAGTTTCATTTGTACAGTGTAGATTTAGTGTACACATAGAACAACGTCTGTAAATATACAAGTAAAGATCTGTATGGACATAGTGGCTCAGGGTAAGACTGAGCCACTGAATAAACAACAGAGAAACACAACTAAGCTGAACAATGTACTTTGGCCAGTCCTGTGGCCAGCATGGCAATAGCAGTAGCACCAAACCCTTAAAGGATATACACTACATGACCAAAAATATGTGGACACCTGCTCGTCGAACATCTCATTCCAAAATCACAGGCATTAATATGGTAATATGGAGTTGGTCCCCCCCTTTGCTGCTATAACAGCCTCCACTCTTCTGGGAAGACTTTCCACTAGATGTTGGAACATTGCTGCGAGGACTTGCTTCCATTCAGCCACAAGAGCATTAGTGAGGTCGGGGACTGATGTTGGGTGATTAAGCCTGGCTTGCATTCAGCGTTCCAATTCATCCCAAAGGTGTTCGATGGGGTTGAGGTCAGGGCTCTGTGCAGGCCAGTCAAGTTCTTCCACACCGACCTTTACAAACCATTTATGTACGGACCTTGCTTTGTGCACGGGGGCATTGTCATGTTGAAACAGGATAGGGCCTTCCACAAACTGTTGCCAAAAATTTGGAAGCACAGAATCCTCTAGAATGTCATTGTATGCTGTAGCGTTGAGATTTCCCTTCACTGGAACTAAGGAGCCTAGCCCAAACCATGAAAAACAACCCCAGACCATTATGCCTCCTTCACCAAACTGTACAATTGACACTATGCACTGGGGCAGGTAGCATTCTCCTGGCATCCGCCAAACCCAGATTTGTCCGTCGGACTGCGATGCTGAAGCGTGATTTATCACTCCAGAGAACGGCGTTTCCACTGCTCCAGAGTCTAATGGAGGATAGCTTTACATCACTCCAGCCGACACTTGGCATTGCGCATGGGGTTCTTAGGCTTGTGTGCGGCTGCTTGGCCATGGAAACCCATTTCAAGAAGCTCCCAACAAATAGTTATTGTGCTGATGTTGCTTCCAGAGGCAGTTAGGAACTCGGTAGTGAGTGTTGCAACCGAGGACAGATGATTTTTACTCGCTATGCGCTTCAGCACTCGGTGGTCCTGTTCTGTGAGCTTGTGTGGCCTACCACTTCACGGCTGAGCCGTTGTTGCTCTTAGACATTTCCACGTCACAATAAAATCACTTGCAGTTGACCGGGGCAGCTATTGCAGGGCAGAAATCTGACTAACTGACTTGTTGGAAAGGTGGCATCCTATGACGGTGCCACCTTGAAAGTCACTGAGCTCTTCAGTAAGACCATTTTACTGCCAATGTTTGTCTGTGGAGATTGCATGGCCGTTCGCTCGATTTTATACTGTGGCTGAAATAGCCGAATCCACTAATTTGAAGGGGTGTCCACATACTTTTGTATATATAGTGTACGTACATAGAAACAGAGAGATATGCCAGCAGCTCATGTAGTCTTCACAGCAGTGCCCCCAAAGCTGGTATAAGATAGGGCACTTTCAGAGTGCGGGATAAAAGTACACTTCTCTTTCTCTCGCCATCTACTTCTCTGTCCACTGATGTCAGGCAGGCTGCTCTGCAGTGTGTTGGCTGGGCCGTCCCTCTCCCCTGTGGAATGTGCAGCTCAGTGGGTCTGGTCTGGGCCCGCTAGAGGTGGCTCCTGTTCTGGTCTGGGCCCGCCAGAGGTGGCTACTGGTCTGGTCTGGGCCCGCTAGGGGTGGCTCCTGGTCTGGTCTGGGCCCGCTAGGGGTGGCTCCTGGTCTGGTCTGGGCCCGCTAGAGGTGGCTCCTGGTCTGGTCTGGGCCCGCTAGAGGTGGCTCCTGGTCTGGTCTGGGCCCGCTAGGGGTGGCTCCTGGTCTGGCTCTCGGTCTGGTTCAGGGGTCAGTGTCCTTGGCAGGTCTTACAGCACATCTGTCTGAAGTAGGGGCGGCTGCAGAACTTAAACCTGAGCACCAGGGGGCAGTACGCCACTGTGTTCACATCTTTGCACTCTGGAAGGGAAAAATATATAAAATACTTGAGTGAAAATAATGAACAACTTAGATGGATATTTAGCTGGCAGGAGAATACAGTGAGAAGGTAATTAATAGAGAGTTGAACTTTGACCTTCAGGTTCACCCTCGGGGATGTCCATGGGTAGGCTACTGAGGTCACATTTGCTCTTGCACTGTTGCATGGCTGCCGGGCGCTGGAGGTCTGGGCACTCATTGGACGGCTGGCCGGTTTGTGCGAGACACTGCACAGAGCGTTTCTCCTGACCCAGACCACACTTGGCCGAGCACTGACACACAACAGAGAGGTCACCAAACTAGGAGTACATGCAAATAAGCCATAGCAAAGATGGATAATAGATCACTTTACAAATCTGAACAGGAATGATTAACATTGTCTAGTATTTTTTCTTCACTTCACTAGATCAAACAAGAGGACCTAGGAGGTATAGTTGAATGAGAGCAGTTCAATACATAGCAGAGCCCATGTTAGTCCCAGCAAGCCCCCCAGCCTTACCTCTCCCCAGGGCCCTGTGACCCACATGGGGGGTGGGCAGCGCTGCAGGTTACAGCGTACCCTGGTGGTGGGACGCCCATGCTTGGGACACTGGGACTCTGGCAGTGTGTCTCCACTTTCCCCACGCTTACACAGCAGGACACGGTGCCTGAACCCTGGACCACAACTGGGATTACACTGGGGGAAGAGAGAGAGCGAGAGAGAGAGAGAGGGAGAGAGCGAGAGAGCGAGAGAGCGAGAGAGCGAGAGAGAGAGAGAGAGAGATGGGGCAGAGGTTATTCAAGTCTGAGAGCTCCGACCTCTACAGCCTCAGAGCACACCCGAGACCAGTACATAGCCCAACCAGCAGGTGGCATTGATTACACATAGAAAGTGGAGGTAAGCAACTACTCACTTTTTTCTTAAAATCTCAAGATTCCACTAGTTAGATTAAACACAAAATAGTAGGGTTAGTTTATGGGGGTATTTTGGGTATACCTCTGACCAGTCCAGGGCCAGCCACTCGGGGGGGCAGGTGTGGTTTCTGCAGGGTTCAGTGAGGGGTGGCCGTGGAGGAGTACAGGCGCCGTCGTCCTGGACCTTCTCCTCTGTAGGAGAGATCTTCCTCTTACACAACACCTCTCTGGTCCTCAGGCCCCCATTACAGCTGCGACTGCACTCAGACCACACCCCAGACCACCAGCTGGGGGAGACAGACACCCGGACAGATCTTAGTCCAGCAGGATGTCATACTCTCCCAATACTACACACGTGCATACACACATAGACACACACATATACTTAAACTGCGTATATAGGTTAATTTTGTAACCAGGTCAGAATTTTGAAAGTTCTAGCAACAGCCCTAGCAACGGAAGCTAGAAGTCATCGAATCCCATTGCAATGCGGGGTGGGGGGGTAGGGGGGGGACACTTTTTGGCATGACAGGCCCATTCAGAGGAGCTTCACACAGGCAGTGGGACAGATACACTGACACTCACCTTGGGGAGCATGGCTCAGAGTTGCAGCCTCGCTTCTTGTCTTTGGGTTTGCTCTTCTTGTCACAGAAGTGGTTGTAGACCACGGAGTGATCAGTCTGCTTCTTACACACTACCTGCTGGGTCTGACCACCTGACAGACAGAGGGAGGTTAGAACACTTTTAGAATACAGTCAGAACTCCTTTGGTCGTTCATCTGATGCAGCTCACACTGTGCCCTTCACAGTGTAGAACTTGTACAAGCCCTCCTCCATTCACTTGTTTTGCTGACATAGGGTCACGTAAATTTGCTTTTAAGCAAAGTAAATGAGTTCTTATCAGGCTAGTTGCTTTGGATCATTAACCCGCGACAGAAAGAAAGCAAAGTTGGCCTCAGACCCGCACGAACGCCTGCAGTTTCACCAACCCCACAGTACCTCTGTTCATGAACATTCCATTCCCATGTTTCCCAAGGGTCAGTGTTATGTTAGGAAAACTCTGAAGCCACCATGTACCAGTGTGTGTGTGTAATGTGTATGTATGAGAGAGTGAATATGAGAAAGCCTATGAGAAAGTGAGGGGTATGCACTGTGCACGTATTAGTATTTGTATTTATTATGGATCCCCATTAGCTGCTGGGGTTCAGCAAAATTAAGGCAGTTTATACAATTTTAAAACAATACACAGATTTCAGAACACACTGTGTGCCCTCAGGTCCCAACTCCACCACTACCACATATCTACAGTACAAAATCAATGTGTATGTGTGTGTATAGTGCGTATGTTATCGTGTGTGTGTGTGTGTGTATATGTGTATGCATGTGTCTGTGCCTATGTTTGTGTTGCTTCACAGTCCCCGCTGTTCTATAAGGTGTTTTTCTATCTGTTTATTAAATCTGATTTTACTGCTGACATCAGTTACTTGATGTGGAATAGAGTTCCATGTAGTGTGTGCCTGAGTGAGCCACTGGGTCAATGTACTGTCTATATAGTGTAACCAGCCCTGCACAGCAGCTAAATGGATCATTAGTCAAATAATAATAATAATAATAATAATAAGCTTATATTTGTCCTGTTACACACTTGTACAAGCGTAAAGGAAATGTGTTTCTTGCTTAACCCAATCCCAATCCCGCAGGGAGTGGGTCACTGCCAGGGTCACCATTGTCCAGTGCCCCTGGAGCAATTGGGGTTAACCCTTTACAGTCGTACCTGCATACGGGTTATAAATGGCAGATTTGGTCACTGATAAACGCCTAAATTGAACAGCATTGGCAGTACAGTAACATGCTATACACGACATCAGAGCTCAGGCTCTCTGCTTCACAGCTCTGTATGGGTTTTGACTGACAGCCATTCTGAACTTGAGCGCCTCACACGACAAGAAGTTGCCTAATCCCTCCCCCTAATTCGTCAACTTTTGCAAATGTTTTCTTGGCTGAGTGAGAGAAATGCTGTAAATTAAGAGGATTCAATATATTTTGAAAGATGAGACGTTGAGGATTATAATAAATACTGCTTCGATATCATACAAGCAAGCTCATGGGATCTCATGAAGTGTTTGATTCGATTTTGTGGCAGAACACCCTCGAGTCCAAATGTTCACTTCATATTTCCATATGATAAAACTGATGTCATATACAGTGTCAACGTTTATGATCACCTTGTTTGATGTACAGTTACAAGATGACATGGAGTCATACCCTGGGTTGTTCTGAACAGAATGAGCCTGTGTTTGTTGTATTGTGAAGAAAAATACACACGACTCCATTCTATGCACACCACAATTACGATCCGTTTCTCTGAATTGCCCTTTGAAAGCATGTAAGATCATATTTTATAACTTAGCTTGTTATGTTGGCAATAGAACAAGCTTTCAAATTATGCCCACGGTAGGCCTGTGGCGGTCATAAAATAGTCAGTCAGTGATTGTCAAGCAAATAACTGCCAGTCTCAAGGTAACTGACTGTTAATTAATGTAAACACATTTAGCATCTCCTGGCTTCCACGAATAGCCAACAATCATTGATGCAGACCTTTGGAACATCTACATTTTATATGCGTGAAATTTGTTTTGATTTAGAATAGACCATTATCATGCACCTGTCTGGAAACAGGGGCAGAGGGAAGAAATACATGTCATCTATGCACTTAAATAGCAAATGTAGGATGCTTTTCCCGTGGTTCATTTTCATGCCAGCCAGGTAGGCTACTCCTGTTGTAAAGAGAAGCAATGTGCTTAATATTAGGAAAGTTGAGAAATTAAACATAGTAGGCTTAGCCTGTAGAAAGCTGATGGGATCCTCCTCTTTTTAAGAGGCCATCACTCTGTTTTGTCACGTAATTGCATAGCCTATAGAAATGTTGTGCAACATGAGCTCATGGGCTCTCATGAAGTGTTTGATTAGATTTTCGATTACATTTGCACTGATGTCAGAGTGATTAGAAGGGACAATAGAGTGCTGAGTACCAGGCAGTTAGCAAGTTTGATAGGTTACTAATAACCATCAGCAGCAACAGTTAGGAGAAGCCTAATTACTGTGACTAAACGGTCACGTGGAATTTGACTGCCGTCATGACTCATGACCGCAGGTGTGGCAGTAATACGGTCACCGTAACATCCCTATGCCCACCTAACCCAGACTGAGATTTATAAAGGGCACAGCAACAGACTTGGAATTTTATTTTCACCTGGTCAGCTCCGAGATTTGAACCAGTGACGTTTTGGTTACTGGCCAAACACTCTAACCTTGAGGCTACCTGCAGCTCAAGAATATGAAATGAATATTGGCTAAGAGATTTATCTGCATAAATATGGCTGTATTTCTCAACCCTCAAAATCAAACTAAATCAAAGTTTAATGGTCGAGTACACTGTTTAGCAGATGCCATAGCGGTTGCAGTGAAATGCTTATGTTACTAGCTCCTAATGATGCAGTAAAATCATCAATCAATCAATGAGTAGGGATAGAGCCAATGTATAGTACAGTAAAGAGTATTAGAGCCAGGAGTGGTTGTACCCCCAGCGCAGAGTGCAGAGCAGCGGGACCAGGATGTGTAGTGCCAGGCATATCCACTCAAAAGGTTTCTGCTGACTGGAGGGTTGAAGCGGTAGTGGATCCCTGGGTTCTCTTCCCTCACCAGTACCTACACACACACACACACACACACATATGTTGTTACATAGAATGATTAGCATAACACACATACATAGTAACACACACAGCTAGTCCGTTACCATGACGATGATAGTCATGTTGGTGGGCCCCAGGGCCTCCAGGGTCTCAGGTTGGTCAGTGGGCCGGCGGTAGTGGAAGGTGGTCCCTGCGATGTCGAACCTACGAGGGGTGTCGATGGTCAGCTTCCCATTGATGAAGAACTGTTCCCCTTTACTCTTCAGCACTGGAGCAGAGAAGAAACGAGAGCATGTATAGGTCCACATGGAGAAGTGACGTTTTCAATTAAAATCACGGAAGCGGGGAACAGAAGCAATTTTCCCCCATTGAAAGCAGTTCAGCCAAGCCTGATCTCAAGCAATAACAGCACACATAGTTTAAAACAATGTTTATAGCTCCCGTCCAAAAGTCGTGAATGATATATAGTCATGTCATAGTCACCAGTCAACTCCATTACACTCAAAAGTTACTTCAACTTAAACCAGTGAATGCTAGCAATGGCTAGCTATTCTACCAGTCTGCCTTTATGAGTGTTAGCATGCTAATAGCACACCCTGCACACAAATATTTATATATTTAAGGGGAATGCAGTAGGTTGATAACAATATCGCCAAAGTACACTACATGATCAAAAGTATGTGGACACCTGCTAGTTGAACATATAATTCCAAAATCACGGGCATTAATATGGAGTTGGTCCCGTCTTTGCTGCTACAACAGCCTCCACTCTTCTGGGAAGGCTTTCCACTAGATGTTGGAAGATTGCTGCGGGGACTTGCTTCCATTCAGCCACAAGAGCATTAGTGAGGTCGGGCATTGATGTTGAGCGATTAGGCCTGGCTCGCAGTCGGCGTTCCAATTCATCCCAAAGTGTTCGATGGGGTTGAGGTCAGGGCTCTGTGCAGGCCAGTCAAGTTCTTCCACACCGATCTCAACAAACCATTTCTGTATGGGCCTCACGTTGTCATGCTGAAACAGGAAAAGGCCTTCCCCAAACTGTTGCTTCAAAGTTGCAAGCACAGAATCATCTAGAATGTCATTGTATGCTGTAGAGTTAATATTTCCCTTCACTAGAACTAAGGGGCCTAGCCTGAACCATGAAAAACAGCCACAGACCATTCTTCCTCCTCCACCAAACTTTACAGTTGGAATGCATTCGGGTAGGTAGCGTTCTCCTGGCATCCGCCAAATTCAGATTTGTCCGTTGGACTGCAAGATGGTGAAGTGTGATTCATCACTCCAGAGTCCAATGGCGGTTAGCTTTACACCACTCCAGCTGATGCTTGGCATTGCGCATGGTGATCTTAGGCTTGTGTGTGGTTGCTCGGTCATGGAAACCCATTTCATGAAGCTCTCAACGAACAGTTATTGCGCAGACATTGCTTCCAGAAGCAGTTTGGAACTCTGTAGTGAGTGTTGCAACCGAGGACAGATGACTTTTACTCGCTACGCTCTTCAGCACTTGGCGGTCCCGTTCTGTGAGCTTGTGTGGCCTATCACTTCGTGGCTGAGCCGTTGTTGCTCCTAGACTTTTCTACTTCGCAATAACAGCACTTATAGCTGACCTGGGCAGCACTAGCAGGGCAGACCTTTGATGAACTGACTTGTTGGAAAGGTCGCATCCTATGATGGTGCCATTTTTAAAGCCACTGAGCCCTTCAGCGAGGCCATTCTACTGCCGATGTTTGTCTATGGAGATTGCATGGCTGTGTGCTTGATTTTATACACCTCTCAGCAACGGGTGTGGCTGAAATAGCCGAATCCACTCATTTGAAGGGGTGTCCACACACTATATATACAAAAGTATGTTGCATCTGACATTTCATACAACATTCCCAGCTAATGAGAAAACAGTCATGGTATTTAATCTAAGAGACTGAACAATTCGGGCTGGTAGGTATTAGTCAAATATAATAACAGCATTGATGATGTGACGATGCACTTACATTTTAATTCCAGTTTTGAGAGTCTGAATGCACACTAGAGAATAGAACATGAGTCATAACAGTATAACACATTGCGTGACACAGAAGAGACATGAACTCTCACCTAGGAAGTTGAGGGAAACGTTGAGCTCCTGGATATGAATGAACACTGATCCTTTGGGGATTCTGACCACCTCTTCATAACCTGGGATGGGATCACACACACACACCCACACACACGTACACACACCCCCACACACACACACAAAGAAAGAAGAGAAAGGCAAGAGGTGGAGGTTTTATTCACTGACATACTGGAGGGAGAATGATGTATAAGTAGTGTTTTACTCTGTGGGACTTCAATGGAATAAGCAGAGCCTTTCGGATTCCAACCAAATTCCTGGGCAACGTTCAGCTCCTCTGCTAGAGTACAGTAACCATGTTTGAAGCCAGGCTGTGCTGTCCAGCCAGCCACCACAGCCCTGTAAATAACTTCAGCCTTGCATAAAAAAACAGAATAAATAATTTAATAATCCATTCCAATGTTGCGACCGCTGAGGAAAGGAGAGGCTTGGCTTTTGACCCCTCTCTGGAGTAGCAGTCGATGCTGTGAGTAATTTCAGTAACCCAGCTCTGTACTTGCGGTTCCTGGCGGCCGGAGAGGGAGAGGTTTTTCTGTTAACAATCAGGGGCCTGTGCGGTAAACAGAGAGCCAAAGAGCAATAAACCCCCAGCCCTTAACCCCTGAGTAACCCTCCACCACTGCCAGAGTTACAGACTGCACAGACTGCGAGAGAGAGAGAGAGAAAGAGAGAGAGATATGGGGGGTTTGAGAGATGAAGAGTGGGTAGACTACACAGATGAAGAGAGGAGAAAGAGAAAACCTAGAAAGATAGATGAGAGAGAGCAGCTGACAGAGAGATGGAGGAGGTGATAACTCAGGTGAGAATGCAGACACCAGATGGGAGTAGTAAGGTTGCAGAGGCACAGGAGAATATGGCACCATCATCACTCTTAGGTGTAAATCACTAGATAGAACAAGCTGCCCAGAACACCAGCCCAGAACAACCTCCCCAGAACACCAGCCCAGAACACCAGCCCAGAACAACCTCCCCAGAACAAACTCCCCAGAACACCAGCCCAGAACAACCTCCCCAGAACACCAGCCCAGAACAACCTCCCTAGAATACCTTCCCAGAACACCAGCCTAGAACACCAGCCCCAGAACACCTGCCCAGAACACCAGCCAAGAACACCTGCCCAGAACACCAGCCCAGAACACCAGCCCAGAACCACCTCCCTAGAATACCTTCCCAGAACACCAGCCCAGAACAACCTCCCCAGAACACCAACCCAGAATACCTCCCCAGAACAAACTCCCCAGAAAAACCTCCCCAGAACAACCTCCCCAGAACAACCTCCCCAGAACAACCTCCCCAGAACAACCTACCCAGAACACCAGCCCAGAACACCAGCTCTACTGCTTGGTTAGTGCCTGACAACTAACCCTATTTAAACCCTCCTAGGAGTGAGGATTGGTCTGAGCCTCAGAGACATAAAAAAACCTGTAGACATGACTGAGTGCTCTGTGGCTCGTAAATCAGCCCGGACCCAGAATAGACCTGTCAGGCGGTCGGGCAGGCTGTAGGCCCAGGCTGAGATGGCCATCGTGGTCCCAGCCACTGAGCTGCGGCCACCTCAGGAAGGTGTGTCCACTCTGAGGGTTCCAGAGGGGGGAGGTAGACGGGTGGAGGGAGGAGAGCTGCTGCTGTCGTGGAGAGAGAGGGCCTAGAATAGACATGTCTGGCTCCGCAGTCGCAGGGCTACCACAACCCACACTGGCTGAACTTCACCTAAAACTGTCTGCCACGTGCCCACCTGCCCCCCCCCCCCCCCCCCCCCCCGAACGGGTGAAGGAAAAACCCACTCACCCCTCCCTCCCCGCAGCCTTCCCCCCCAATGGAAAAGAGAGTTCATGGATGGTCCCCTTATTATAAGAGCAAATTTAGCTCCCGAGTGGTACAGCGGTCTAAGGCTTTGCATCTCAGTGCTAGAGGCATCGCTACAGACCCTGGTTTGATCCCGGGCTGTATCACAACTGGCTGTGATCGGGAGACCCATAGGGTGGTGCACAATTGGCCCAGCGTCGTCCGGGTTAGGGGAGGGTTGGCCGTCATTGTAAAATAATAATTTGTTCTTTACTGACTTGCCAGGTTAAATAAAGGTTCAATAAAACAAAAAATAAAAGAAGGCATAAGGTTTATGCAGTATCATGTATGACCCACGGCTCTATAATTGGACAGAGGACCACAAGCCTTCCAACCGTCACTATGATGGAATGATGGAACCGAGACCTCGGGAGTGTCTCCTGATCAGAACTGAGTAGCTATAGGCTGAGCCTTCCTCAAGCCCTCGACAACCGGTTGGTTTTCTAAGAGACTCTGATGGTTAATTCTGTGTCATCTGGCTGGGCTGTATCAGTTTTCCCCTGACATGCTTCCACAGAATTCATCACGAACCATTAATCACGGCCAAAGTGTTTAGACTGGAATAGGTACCGGAATAAAAGGTCATTCTGCAACTACAGGAGGGAGGGAGGGGGGGGGGTTGACAGGGCAAGGCACGTGTACTGTAGATATTCACCGGTAACTCTATATGATTAACTGTTAGATTAAGTAGCTCATGCAAATAGAGAGCTCGCATGTGAACAGATAATTATACATTACTTTCAGAATGTCTGAGGACTCCTAACTCACATTGCAAGGCAGTAGTCCAACACATATTTAGCTTGTTTCAGAATCCAAATGCACAAATGCATGCACGCGTTGTTAGAATTTCCATAAACCAATTAGGTTGCATAATCTCTCTCGTGGATGCCTCAAATGTAACTACATCTCATTCTCAGAACGTTGCTGGAGCTCCCTGGTCCAAAACACAGGCCCTTTCTTCTTTGACGTTTTATTTGTGTTTTTCAGTTCTATTCCCCAGTCTAATTGAGGTACAGTATGTGCTATTGGCCTGTTCTAGAAGTGGTGTTGGAGGGAGTGGAGCGTGCGAGGAGAGAAACGCAGCAATCAGGATCTTTTAAAAAGAGAGACGTGTCCTGCTACCAAGGCTTGGAACAGAACAGTCCCCTCAGTGTCTGTCTGTCCATGCCTGCCCTGCCCGAGAGAGGGGCCCACCACCACCCCCCCAGCCCTGGGCTCTCTGACCCCCCCACTCCTCAGCCCACAATCCCCTTACTCAGAGAGTTATTGATACCTCCTGCCGCTGCACTACCACTACTGTAACTGTGCCCACATACTGTACTGTATGCTGGGGTTTATAGTGTAACTCTTACTGTAGAGACCACCATAGTGCAGTAAGCTTCAAAGAACAGGATTAAGATTTCTTCCTAGCAGTATTGTGGTGAAGGGACTCCTGCTCTGTATATCACACTGTACCTCCTTCAGGCAGGGAGTCATTGAAGAGGCCCTCGATGGCCTCACAGCTGCTCCCGTCACCCCCACAGATCCGGCAGCGGTCCTCGCGCACGTCCGAGCTCAGGATCCGGTCACAGCCCACGTGCTGCAGGGAGACAGACAGGGGACACAGGTCAGAGGGAGCAGGCAGAAGGAAAACAGAGGGACACAGACACAACCACTAGCCTCTATAGAGAGAATAGCACACGGCACATAGTACTTTCAGCAGCAGAAGTAAGGCTGATTGCAATGTTTCCCAGGTGCCTAACTAAAACACTGACACCACAGGATGCCAGGAAACGTTCCTAAAACACAACCTGTACTACCAACAGTCGGTTCAAGCCAACATAAACACAAATGTAGGTCTAAATTGACTCCTGCGCTGTACAGTAACTCTAACATGTGAATGGATGGATAGAGCCCCAGGGCACTTCAAACCCTGTTGACCCAGGCAGGTCTTAGTTCCATTAACTACCAATGTGGAAGCCATTTCCCCTTAGTAATGGGAGGACAGACACTTGTTCCAGGCCGGGCCCCAGCCGTTCAGACTACTAGACTCTGGGCTCTGGGACACGTCCCCTGGTGAGCCTAGGCCAGGCCAGGCAGCCTGCTTCAGCCTGCCCATGTTAGGAACATGTGTTCTTTGAGCGACCACTAAACGCCATGTGTTTCCAAGCCCACATCTCTCTCTCGCTGTTCCCTCTGTCTCAAATCAAACTCTCTGGATCCTGTAAACAATTCTTACATTTTTATCCTCGCTGTTTTCGTCTTTTTATATTCACTATAAATATAAGAGAAAGATGGGGAAAATAAATGGGGAGATATATAATTAACTGTGAGAAATAATGAAAGAGAGTATGATGCATCGTAACTTTACATGTACAAATTACCTCGACTAACCTGTACCCCCGCACATTGACTCGGTACGGGTACCCCCTGTATATAGCCTTTTTATTGTTATTTTATTGTGTTACTTTTTATTTTATACTTTAGTTTATTAAGTAAATATTTTGTTAACTCTATTTCTTGAACTGCATTGTTGGTTAAGGGCTTGTAAGTAAGCATTTCACGCTAAGGTCTACACCTGCTGTATTCGGCGCATGTGACAAATAAAATTGGATTTGATTTGATTGGGAAAGAAACAGAGAGAGCTAGAAAAATAGCCAGATGAGAAGTGAGAATGCCAGAATAGGAGAGATCCAGAGAGAGACAGAGAGAGTAAGAAACACAGAAAGATAGAGATAGAGAGATAGAGAGAGAAAGCAACAGAGGGAGAGATAGAGGGAGAGTGGCCAGCGGCTGCTGTGAATGTGTAACAGCCAGCAGTGCAGACAGCTGAGCTGGTGGGTCACTGAGTTCCTGCTGCACACAGAACAGAACAGAGCAGAACAGAGGAGAGGAGAAGAGAGAACTGTGCTGAGCTGTTGATAAACAGGCTTCTCTCGGAGTCTGGACGAGCCCAGAGACTCCACTCCCAACCCCTCCATGTGCCCAGGCCCTGAGACTGCTCCAAACAAAGCACAAGAGAGCAGAGTGATGGACGTTCAACTGCCTAATGAAATCCAGCTCTGTTCCACATAGCTGCAGGAAGCCACAAAACAACAATTCAGATGTTTTGTGGTTTGGTGTCATTCACTGCAGCGAGTGTATCTTGTTTTTTTCCTCCTCCCCTCGCGGCCCAAAGCCACTCCGCTTCTTGACAGGCTCTGAAGCCATCCAAAAACAACAGGATGGGGGAATAATTGGCATTGTTTGTGTGAGCAGTGAGCACCACCATCTGAAAGGGAATACTACTTCAGGGAAAATCCATTTGAATTCAATCACTTTTTGACAGAATCCCTTTTGATTTAAACAAAACTTTCCATACATGTTTGCCCATGGAAGAAGTGGTCAGAAAGTGACTTTTTGGACCTGAATGACAAAACATTCAGGAGATAAAGATGCTCAAACCATACCATGAGACATCCATGTCTTCATCACTGGAAAAGATAATCAGTTGAGTTTGATATAATTTAAAAGCTTACAAAACAGTGTTATCAAACTATTTGATTATTTCTTGAAAAACATTTGAATTGTAATTTTTTGTGTGTGTAGTATTTAAACCTTTAACGTCAATTATTTAAAGTGACGTTAAACACCGATTGTTTAAAATTGTTTGTTGCTTAAACCCTATTTCCCATCATTTGAGTTTTTTTGTTGTGCGGGTTGAGACACAACATGCTCTTGAATACAGGTCTGGTGTCATTTCAATAATAGAAATATAATTAATAGAATGGACCTATCCCTTTAGACCACTGCAATTTAGTTGGTACACCATTGGAATGTGAATTGAACTTTTAACTTCTAATTACTACCACAAAGATGACTGCTGATCCACCTACCATCGAATGTTAACTGAAATGGTCATGTCTATTCTATTGCCTATATTTCTATGATTTCAATAAGTTTCCTATGGAATATTGAGAGTATAACTTAAAACAACAGATATTCCCCTTCAAGTAAAGATTTTCTGTGTGGATCTCCAACCATCTTTGTGGTACCATTTGAACATTGAAATTTCAATTTGATTCCATTTTAGTACATTTATTCACTGTACCCTGTGCACACAACCCATGTGGAATTCCTAGTCTCTGGCAGCATTTGGAACTGCTGATCTGCGGTCAAGAACAGAGTTAATCTCAGCCTATGCTGCCCTTCAGTCCCAAGACTTTTGGCCCTGGTGGAGACATGGATCAACCTAGAGAACACTGCTACTCCAGCTGCTCTCTCTTCATCTGACTACGTTTTCCTTCATAGTCCGAGAGCATCTGGTCTTCGCGGTGGTTGCACAGGGCTGCTCATTTCTCCCTCACTCACCTTTCCATCTTGTCATTTGAATTCTATGCTGTTGTGGTGATCGTATTTACAGCCAAATCAGCACTCATGAGTCATGACCGCAGTAAAATTCTACATGACCATTGAGTCATGGTAATCTCCTTTTATGCAGTCAGGACATGTGTTGGTAGTATCCAACTCCTGGTACTCAGAACTCTATTGTCCCTCCATCAGGTCCTAATGGTCTGGTACTCAGGGCTCTATTGTCCCTCCATCAGGTCCTAATGGCCTGGTACTCAGGACTCTATTGTCCCTCCATCAGGTCCTAATGGCCTGGTACTCAGGGCTCTATTGTCCCTCCATCAGCTCCTAATGGCCTGGTACTCAGGGCTCTATTGTCCCTCCATCAGGTCCTAAATGGCCTGGTACTCAGGGCTCTATTGTCCCTCCATCAGGTCCTAATGGCCTGGTACTCAGGGCTCTATTGTCCCTCCATCAGGTCCTAATGGCCTGGTACTCAGGGCTCTATTGTCCCTCCATCAGGTCCTAATGGCCTGGTACTCAGGGCTCTATTGTCCCTCCGAAAGGTCCTAATGGCCTGGTACTCAGGGCTCTATTGTCCCTCCATCAGGTCCTAATGGCCTGGTACTCGGGGCTCTATTGTCCCTCCATCAGGTCCTAATGGCCTGGTACTCAGGGCTCTATTGTCCTTCTAACCACTCTGACTTCAATGCAATAAAAAAATCACATCAAACACTTATCATCAAAACAGTATTGTGGTTTCAAAACTCACCTCACTGTGTTCAACAGCAGGTTGAAACTGAGTGTAAAACATAATCATTGTGGGTGTTGTTTCAAAGCCTAACACAACGAAATGGCCAGCGCTTTGTAAGGTGAGGATTCATTCAAAACACAATACACATATTAGAGCTTATACATATGCAAAGGTCTATATGAGCCCAAGTCTGAAAAAACCCAGAATTAAAATAATGATTGTGGAGTTCGTTATACAATACATAGCCTACCGCATATTACGCCCCACACAAAAACATTAAAAATAGGATTTAAGATGTCTTAAATTCTAGTAATTGCCTTTGAGTGTGGAATGTATTATTATGCATACTGGATGGACAGGTTGCCTTCTACTATACTCCAAACCTTCTATCAATGAGTCTGGGAGAGAACGTATAGGCCTAGGCGATGCTGTTGGTTCATTGATTGTGCAGGTTGGCTTACAGAGTTAGCCTGCAATAGTGAATTACTATTTTATTTTGAATATCCTAGTAATATGAAATCTGTAATAATGTCCTAATTAATAGGGTGACACATAGTGCTACCTTTAGCTGCAGAATATCTCACCACCGTGCGTTTCCATCTCCTCCCCTTTCTCCTTCATTACTTTCTCAAGCACACAGAGACAGGAGCTGTCAACAGTTTAATGAAATATGTTTTGTTGTGAAAACATGTTACTTTCAATGTTCCCTAACAGATTTCCCTTGGTTTCCCAAATAAGCACTTGGTAGCTGCAGGAACAGGGAGCCCATGGCATACAGGCAGTGGTGTAAAGTACTTAAGTAAAAATACTTGAACGTACTACTTAAGTCGTTTTTTGGGGAATCTGTACTTTACTTACCCATTAATATTTTTGACAACTTTTACTTCACTACATTCCTGGAGAAAGTTATATACACTTTTTAGTCCATACATTTTCCCTGACACCCAAAAGTACATTTTGAATGCTTATCAGGACAGGTAAATCGTCTAATTCACACACTTATCAAGAGAACATCCCATGTCATCTCTACTGTCTGTGATCTGGCAGACTCACTAACCACATGCTTCCTTTGTAAATTGTCTAAGTTGACCCTGGCTATCCGTGAAAAAATTAAAAAACAAGATAATGTGGCCCTCTGCTTTGCTTAATATAAGGAATTAGAAATTATTTATACTTTTACTTTTGATACTTAAGTACATTCTAGCATTTACTTTTGATACTTAAGTATATTTAAAACCAAATACTTTTAGACTATTTTAATGGGTGACTTTCACTTTAGTAATTTTCTACTAAGGTATCTTTACTTTTACTTAAGTATGACAATTGGGTACTTTTTCCACCACTGCATACAGGGCGGAATATCACCTGTCACGCAGTGAGAGGCTTGCTGCATGCTCCTCAAACAGTGGTTGATGCACTGTTAAATAACCGGACCGGAGTAGCCTACCTGAACTAATAGGCAGATGACATGTCTTTTTTTCTCCTGCTCCTGTTCCTGCCCATTTGATAAATGGGCCATTCTAAATCCAAACTAATTTAACATATTAGTAAAGACAATATTACATTGAGAATAGTCTGATGGGTGGTACTATGGTCACTTGATTAGAGAACAGTGTGTGCAGCCTGAGGCAACGAACACAGCTCAAGCTTTTTTGCGATTTTCTGAAATCATTAATAGCCTTTACTCGCATCATGCAGTCCATATACAGTATGTTTTGATTTTCTAAGTCATTCTAAGGTTTGAATCATTAACAACTAAAGTTGCCAAATAACTCTAAATCTAGCGTAGCTTTTAGGACCTGTTTCAAATCATCACTTTTATGTTCCCCTTCATATGCGCACTCGCTCCGGAATGGGAAAAAAATCCTTTCTATTTTATTCAGCTAAGTTCAATTATATTCTTCTTACTATAAAACAATTGAATATAATATAATGACACAGGACTTAAGCATACAGTGGGGCAAAAAAGTATTTTAGTCAGCCACCAATTGTGCAAGTTCTCCCACTTAAAAAGATGAGCGAGGCCTGTAATTTTCCTTATAGGTACACTTCAACTATGACAGACAAAATGAGGAAAAAAAATCCAGAAAGTCACATTGTAGGATTTTTTATAAATTTATTTGCAAATTATGGTGGAAAATAAGTATTTGGTCACCTACAAACAAGCAAGATTTCTGGCTCTCACAGACCTGTAACTTCTTCTTTAAGAGGCTCCTCTGTCCTCCACTCGTTACCTGTATTAATGGCACCTGTTTGAACTTGTTATCAGTATAAAAGACACCTGTCCACAACCTCAAACAGTCACACTCCAAACTCCACTATGGCCAAGACCAAAGAGCTGTCAAAGGACACCAGAAACAAAATTGTAGACCTGCACCAGGCTGGGAAGACTGAATCTGCAATAGGTAAGCAGCTTGGTTTGAAGAAATCAACTGTGGGAGCAATTATTAGGAAATGGAAGACATACAAGACCACTGATAATCTCCCTCGATCTGGGGCTCCACGCAAGATCTCAAAATGATCTCAAAATGATCACAAGAACGGTGAGCAAAAATCCCAGAACCCCACGGGGGAACCTAGTGAATGACCTGCAGAGAGCTGGGACCAAAGTGACAAAGCCTACCATCAGTAACACACTACGCCGCCAGGGTCTCAAATCCTGCAGTGCCAGACGTGTCCCCCTGCTTAAGCCAGTACATGTCCAGGCCCATCTGAAGTTTGCTAGAGAGCATTTGGATGATCCAGAAGAAGATTGGGAGAATGTCATATGGTCAGATGAAACCAAAATAGAACTTTTTGGTAAAAACTCAACTCGTCGTGTTTGGAGGACAAAGAATGCTGAGTTGCATCCAAAGAACACCATACCTACTGTGAAGCATGGGGGTGGAAACATCATGCTTTGGGGCTGTTTTTCTGCAAAGGGACCAGGACGACTGACCCGTGTAAAGGAAAGAATGAATGGGGCCATGTATCGTGACATTTTGAGTGAAAACCTCCTTCCATCAGCAAGGGCATTGAAGATGAAACGTGGCTGGGTCATTCCGCATGACAATGATCCCAAACACACCGCCCGGGCAACGAAGGAGTGGCTTCGTAAGAAGCATTTCAAGGTCCTGGAGTGGCCTAGCCAGTCTCCAGATCTCAACCCCATAGAAAATCTTTGGAGGGAGTTGAAAGTCCGTGTTGCCCAGCAACAGCCCCAAAACATCACTGCTCTAGAGGAGATCTGCATGGAGGATTGGGCCAAAATAACAGCAACAGTGTGTGAAAACCTTGTGAAGACTTACAGAAAACGTTTGACCTCTGTCATTGCCAACAAAGGGTATATAACAAAGTATTGAGAAACTTTTGTTATTGACCAAATACTTATTTTCCACCATAATTTGCAAAAAAATCCATTACAAATCCTACAATGTGATTTTCTGGATTTTTCTTTCTCATTTTGTCTGTCATAGTTGAAGTGTACCTATGATGAAAATTACAGGCCTCTCTCATCTTTTTAAGTGGGAGAACTTGCACAATTGGTGGCTGACTAAACACTTTTTTGCCCCACTGTATCTTGTCTGCTAAATGAACAAGCCTACAGCCTATATCATGGTGCATAGCCAGATAACATACAGTTGGCAAACTCACATTCTGTTAATCTGAAATACATTTTCTTGATATCATAATGTTTCTTTAGACCTACTTAAAATAATAATGGATTTATTGTTATGGTGTATATTAAATAGATGTATTAGACTTGTTAAAATGTACATGTTCCAAAGGCACACAGCAGCAGCTTGTGTGTGTGTGTGGGCCTGGAGATGCTAAATGAGTTTGTTTAGAAATGGTCAATTACCATGAGACTTGCAGTCTTTTGCATGACAATAACTAGCCGACAAAATTTCATGACCAGCACAGCCCTATGTCACTGTCATTTGTCCACTCAAGCTTAACGTTCCTATCATCTACCACCCACCAGGTGCCCCGTAGAGAGTTCCTCAATGAGCTTGAGACCTTGATAATCTAATTTCCTGACAATGGCTCACTGCTCTTCATACTGGGCGACTTCAACCTCCCAACGTTTCGTTCACCTCCTTGCCTCTTTTGCCCTCACCCTTTCCCAGTCTCCTCCCACTCACAAGGCAGGCACTACGCTTGACCTCATCTTTACAAGAGGCTGTTTGTCTACTAATCTCACGGCAACCCCCCTTCAGCTCTCTGATCACCACTTTGTTTCCTTTGTCTCCCTCTCCTCCAACCACTGAGTCCCTACCCAAAATGGTAATATACCATCACAATCTTCGCTCTTTCTCTCCCACTACTACTACTCTCTTCCTTTATCCTATCATCTCTCCCTTCTGCTAAATCTTTCTCCCTCCTGTCTCCTGATTCTGCCTCTTCGACCCTACTATCCTCCCGTTCTGCATCCTATGACCTCACTAATCCTGCGACTAGTGACGTCCGGCCGACCGATAACCTGCACCACGTACTCTCACTATTGGTGTCCCCCAGGGTACGGTTCTAGGCCCTCTCCTCTTCTCTCTATGCACCAAGTCACTCGGCCATATCCTCACATGGTCTCTCCTATTATTGCTATGCGGATGATACTCAACTACTTTCTCCGTCTCCCCTTCTGACACCTAGCTGGCGACACACATCTCTGCGTGCCTGGCAGATGTCTCAGCTTGGATGTCGGCCCACCACTTCAAGCTCAACAAGACAGAGCTGCTCTTCCTCCCATGGAAGGCCTGCCCACTCCAAGAACTCTCCATCACGGTTGACAACTCCATGGTGTCACCCTCCCAGAGTGTAAAGAACCTTGGCATGACCCTGGACAACATCCTGCTGTTCTCTGCAAATATCAAAGCAGTGACTCGCTCCTGCAGGTTCATGCTTGTGACGTCCCTCCCACTCTGTCTGCTGGGATCTCCTGTTTGGTAGTCTGTTGTTGCAGGAGGCCAGTGGGCAGAGCTGGGAGGATTGTCAGCTGATATGGCACACCTGGGCAGGTTTGGCCTGCAGACTAAGGGTGGCCACATCAGCCAACACTCTCTCTCTTCCCTGACTGGCAGGCTGGCTTCCACCACCTTTTGGTTTTCTGGTCTGGTTTCACCATACAACACGGTAAATGGTAAACGTGCTGAGTTAATCGAACTCATTGAAAGTTATTCTGCACTGTTGACTGATACTCGTACTCATCTCATTGAGCATGATGTTGATGTCGGCGATGCTTAGCCAATAAAGCAGCACTTCTACCGTGTTTCTCTTAACAGGCGCAAGTACTTAGACGCAGAAGTCAAGTACATGTTGGATAACGATATTGCTTAATATTCTTGTTCCAGTTGGGCTTCCCCTTGTCTGTTAGTCAAGAAGCCTGATGCATCTTTTAGGCCATGCACAAACTATCTTAAAGTTAACATTACGAAGCCTGATTCCTTTCCTCTTCCTCGTATGGATTATTGTGTTGATCAAGTGGATTCTACAAAATTTGTGAGCAAGTTTGATCTTCTAAAAGGGTACTGGCAGGTCCCCTTGTCTCCTAGAGCAAGGAAGATTTGTGCTTTCATCACAACGTCCGGACTGTATTCTTATATAGTTATGGCTTTTGGTTTGCGTAATGCACCTGCAACATTTCAGCGTCTCATGAACCGTGTTGTCTCTGGTCTGGATGGATGTGCGATGTACTTGGAAGAAGTGGTCATTTATAGTGACACCTGGTCTCAGCATGTCCAACATATTCAAGCATTGTTTGATAGGTTGGCTTGGGCGCGTTGACAGGTAATCTGGCCAAATGTGAGTTTGCTAAGGCAACGGTCACTTATCTGGGAAAAGTGGTCGGTCAGGGTGTGGTTCGCCCAGTGCTCGCCAAAGTTGAAGCTATTGAGCAGTGTCCGCCTCCCATGACTAAGAAGGAGCTTATGCGCTTTCTCGGTATGGTTGGTTATTTTCAAAGCTTCTGTAAGAACTTCAACGCAGTAGTAGCACCCCTGACAGACTTGCTTAAAAACTTCTTGACGCACGGATCCCTTTAGCGGGATCATTTTCGTAAACAACCGCTGAATTGCAGAGCGCCAAATTAAAAACAAATACTAAAAATATTTATTTTCATGAAGTCACAAGTGAAATATACCAAAACACAGCTTACCTCGTTGTTAATCCACCTATCGTGTCAGATTTTGAAAATATGCTTTACAGCGAAAGCAATCCAAACGTTTGTGAGTTTATCGATCACTAGACAAAACATTATGAACACCTAGCAGCCATGTAAATTGGTCACGAAAGCCAGAAAAGCAATAAAATTAATCGCTTACCTTTGATGATCTTCGGATGTTTGCACTCACGAGACTCCCAGTTACACAAATGTTCCTTTTGTTCAATAAAGATTTTTTTAAATATCAAAATACCTCCATTTGTTTGACGCGTTATGTTCAGTATTCCACAGCCTTAGGCAAGCGATCAAGGCTTAACGAAAATTCCATATAGTATCCGTAAAGGTCGTAGAAACTTGTCAAACGTTTTTAATAATCAAACCTCAGGTTGTTTTTAACATCAATAATCGATAATATTTCAACCGGACTGTAAACTATTCAATACTGGAGAGAAAGAGAATGTCGAGCATCCAGTGTCGCGCGCAAGAACTAATGGAGGGACATCCGTCTATCCACTGACGCGTTTGATAAAATCGCGCTACTTTTTCAAAATAAAAGCTTGAAACTATGTCTAAAGACTGTTCACACCCTGAGGAAGCCACAGGAAAAGGAATCTGGTTGATATCCCTTTAAAATGGAGGATAGGCAGGCAATGGAACAGGGATGTTTCAAAATAGAAGTCACTTCCGGGTTGGATTTTCTCAGGTTTTCGCTTGCAAAATCAGTTCTGTTATACTCACAGACAATATTTTGACAATTTTGGAAACTTTAGAGTGTTTTCTATCCTACTCTGTCAATTATATGCATATTCTAGCATCTGGACCTGAGAAATAGGCAGCTTACAATAAGAAAGTTATTTTTCCAAACATAAAAATTCTGCCCCCTAGCTTCAAGAGGTTTTAAGGCTCAGGTGAAGTATATTTGGTCAGACAGATGTCAAGCTGCGTTTGAGAATGTAAAGTCACTTGTGCTCTTCCCCAGTGCTTGTTGCCCCTTGTTTGAATGATCCGTTCATACTCCATGTAAATTCTAGTAATGTAGGAGTTGGCGCTGTTCTGTTGCAGGCAGATGTCCAAGGGCTGGACCGTCCAATTAGTTACTTCTCTAAGAAGTTTAACTCGTACCAGCTCAATTATTCTGTGTTAGAGAAGGAACCACTTGCGTTTATTTGGGCTCTCCAAAATTTCGATGTGTTTGTTGGTTCAGGTGGCACCTCTCTCATGGTGTACACAGATCATAATCCCTTGACGTTTCTGCGGACCTTGCAGAACCCTAATCAGAGGCTTATGAGGTGGGCGCTGTTTTTGCAGCCGTACAGTTTGGACATTCGCCATATTAAGGGCAAATAAAATGTCCTTGCTGATGCCTTGTCCCATGCTCTCATGCCATAGTTTTGTTATTGTTTTGGGCAACTTGTCTGTCCTCTCCTGTCCCCCTCTTGTTTCCCCGACTCTGTCTCTCTTTCTCTACCTCTTAAAATGCTCCTTAGGATCAGAGGTTGCTAAGGTGGGAGAGGGAGGGTTGTTTCTGTTTTAGGTTTGTGGTGGAACACCACTCTTAAGGGGGGGGGGTGTCTCCCACTCTGTCTGCTGGGATCTCCTGTTTGGTAGTCTGTTGTTGCAGGAGGCCAGTGGGCAGAGCTGGGAGGATTGTCAGCTGATATGGCACACCTGGGCAGGTTTGGCCTGCAGACTATAAAGGGTGGCCACATCAGCCAACACTCTCTCTCTTCCCTGACTGGCAGGCTGGCTTCCACCACCTTTTGGTTTTCTGATCTGTTTTCACCATACAACACGGTAAACGTGCTGAGTTGGTTGAATTCATTGAAAGTTATTCTGCACTGTTGTCTGATACGCCCTCTCGTACTCATCTCATTGAGCATGGTGTTGATGTTGGAGATGCTTAGCCAATAATGCAGCGCTTCTACCGTGTTTCTCCTGAGGCGCAAGCACTTAGACGCAGAAGTCTGGGCCTGCAGGATATAAAGGGTGGCGACATCAGCCAACACTCTCTTCCCTGACTGGCATGCTGGCTTTGTCCACCTTTAGTTTTTTTTGTCTATTTTCACCAGACAATCCCCTCTCCACTCATCCACACACTGCATACACTACTGATCCTACAGACGTCCACAGCTTATGTTACGTTTTGTATTTATTATTTAGTTTAATAAATGTATTCCTTTTTACATTTAAGTCATGCATGGCCTCCCTTTGTTGTTCCTCTAATCACTCTGACATCAATGCAAATGTAATCGAAAATCTAATCAAACACTTCATGAGAGCCCATGAGCTCATGTTGCGCAACATTTGTATAGGCTTGAGAAAACAGTATAAAAACAGGAGGATCCCATCAGGTTTCTATGTGCTAGGTCTAGTATATTTATTTCTCAACTTTCCAAATATTAAGCACATTGCTTTTCAACAGGAGTAGCCTACCTGGCTGGCATGAAAAGTAACTGCGGGAAAAGCACCCTCCATTTGGTATTTAAGTGCATAGGTTGAAATGTATGTTTTTGACAGGTGCATGATAATGGTCCAATCAAAACTAATTTCACATGTATATGTAAAGACATGATTAAATTGAGAACAGTCTGATGGGTGACAATATTATCACTTGTGAATGATGTATTATCACTAATGTTATCACTTATTATCACTGATGCCCAGCGAGTGCACTCTATGGCAAGAATAAGCGCATGCCTTTGTGCTACTTTTTCAAATCATAGTGGCACACATATAGCCTAGCCCATATACCTATATGTTTTGACAAAGTTTGTATCACAACTAAAGTGGCCAAATAGCCTACAGAACCTAGTCAAACATATTCTTATAAGCCCTTTCAAATCAAATCGAATTTTATTGGTCACATACACATGGTTAGCAGATGTTAATGCGAGTGTAGTGAAATGCTTGTGCTTCTAGTTCCGACCATGCAGTAATATCTAACAAGTAATCTAACAATTTCACAACTACCTTATACACACACACACAAGTGTAAAGGAATTATTAAGAATATGTACATATAAATATATGGATGAGCGATGGCCGAACGGCATAGGCAAGTAGATGTTATAGAGTACAGCATATACATATGAGATGAGTAATGTAGGGTATGTTAACATTATATAAAGTGGCATTGCTTAAAGTGACTAGTGATACATTTATTACATCCAATTTTTTATTATTAAGTGGCTAGAGATTTTAGTCAGTATGTTGGCAGCAGCCACTCAATGTTAGTGATGGCTGTTTACCTTGAGATAGCTGTTTTTCAGTCTCTCGGTCCCAGCTTTGATGCACCTGTACTGGCCTCGCCTTCTGGATGATAGCGTGGTGAACAGGCAGTGGTTCGGGTGGTTGTTGTCCTTGATGATCTTTTTGGCCTTCCTGTGACATCGGGTGGTGTAGGTGTCCTGGATGGCAGGTAGTTTGCCCCCAGTGATGCGTTGTGCAGACCTCACTACCCCCTGGAGAGCCTTACGGTTGTGGGCGAAGCAGTTGCCGTACCAGGCGGTGATACAGCCCGACAGGATGCTCTCGATTGTGCATCTGTAAAAGCTTGTTTTTGGTGACAAGACAAATTTCTTCAGCCTCCTGAGGTTTAAGAGGCACTGTTGCACCTTCAACACGCTGTCTGTGTGGGTGGACCATTTCAGTTTGTCCGTGATGTGTACCCCGAGGAAATTATAACTTTCCATCTCCTCCACTACTGTCCCGTCGATGTGGATAGGGGGGTGCTCCCTCTGCTGTTTCCTGAACTCCACAATCATCTCCTTTGTTTTGTTGACGTTGAGTGTGAGGTTAATTTCCTGCCACCACACTCCGAGGGCCCTCACCTCCTCCCTGTAGGCAGTCTCGTCGTTGTTGGTAATCAAGCCTACCACTGTAGTGTCGCCTGCAAACTTGATGATTGAGTCGGAGGCGTGCATGGCCAAGCAGTCATGGGTGAACACGGAGTACAGGAGAGGGCTGAGAACGCACCCTTGTGGGGCCCCAGTGTTGAGGATCAGTGGGGTGGAGATGTTGTTTCCTACCCTCACCACCTGGGGGCATCCCGTCAGAAAGTCCAGGACCCAGTTGCACAGGGCGGGGTCGAGACCCAGGGTCTCGAGCTTAATGACGAGTTGAGGGTACTATGGTGTTAAATGCTGAGCTGTAGTCAATTAACAACATTCTTACACAGGTATTCCTCTTGTCCAAATGGGTTAGGGCAGTGTGCAGTGTCATTGCGATTACGTCGTCTGTGGACCTATTAGGGTGGTAGGCAAATCGTGTGTGAAAACAAGAGTTTTGACTGGCCGCTATTTATAAGAGGATCCCAGCTTTCTTATGCTGCTATATTTATTGCTCAATTCTTAAAATGAAGCACATTAATTCGCTTTACAACCGATGTAGTCTACATAGGTGGCGTGTGAGTTTCAAGTTTGGGGCAAAAATTCCACAAATTAGCAAGGCACACCTGTTAATTGAGCTGGTTGAGAGAATGCCAAGAGTGTGCAATGCTGTCATCAAGGCAAAGGGTGGCTACTTTGAAGAATCTAAAATATAAAATGTATTTTGATTTGTTTAACACATGACCCAACTACCTCATCCCCATAGTGTTTATTTTTCCTCCTTTGCACCCCAGTATCTCTACTTGCAAATTCATCTTCTGCACATCTATCACACCAGTGTTTAATTGCTAAATTGTAATTATTTCACCACTATAGCCTTACCTCCCTAATCTTACTTCTTTTGCACACACTGTATATAGACTTTTCTATTGTGTTATTGACTCTACGTTTGTTTATTCCATGTGTAACTCTGTGTTCGTGTCGCACTGCTTTGCTTTATCTTGGCCAGGTCGCAGTTGTAAAGGAGAACTTGCTCTCAACTGGCCTACCTGGTTAAATAAAGGTGAAATATATATATTTATTTTTTCCTGTATGTGTTATTTTATAGTTTTGATGTCTTCACTATTATTCTACAATGTCGAAAACAGTAAAAATAAAGAAAAACCCTTGAATGTGTAGCTGACTTTACTTTATTGAAGAAAAATGTACTTATTATGACTGAGATAGTGGTTGTGTAAGTGGTTGTCCCACCTAGCTATCTTGAGTTGAACGCACTTTACTGTAAGTCGCTCTGGATAAGAGTCTGTTAAATGACAAATGTCAATGTAAATTTATCAGCCAAAACATGACACAAAGAACGTAGATAATGTAAAATAGGGTCTAAGCTACAACATATGCGAACATTAGATAATTACACATTAGACAATTGACGTTAAGGTAAAAAAATAACCAAATTTGTATTAAATAACATTTATTTCCAGCAATTATAAAATAGTTTGACAACACTGTTTGCAAGCTTTAAATGATATCAATCTCAACCGTTTCTCTTTTCCAGTGATGAAGGCAAGGATGGTGGGTTATACAAAATGGGTCTTTGACAACCTCTATCTCCTGATTGTTTTGGCATTCAGGTATGAAAAGTCACTTTCTGACCACTTCTACAATGAGCAAATATGTATGGAAGGTTTCGTTCAAATCAAAAGGGGCACTGTCAAAAAGTGATTGAATTCAAATGGATTTACCATTCATCAAGACGAGTAGGAGGATGGGAGGGAGGAAAAGAGGGAGATAAATGAGGGATAGAAAGGACAGAACAGTCTCACCTTGCACTCTCCGTTCACACAGACATCCAGAGAGTCGTCTCGACATGGCGTCCCGTCCACCACAGCCGGAGCACGCTCTGTGTAGAAGTTATATCCCTCCGCCAGGCAGTTCAGAGAGCAGGACTTCACTCCACCTGGTCAACAGAGCAGCACAGAGAAGAGGAACATGAGACAATAAATCAATACAGGCAAACACCAACAGATCCCTCATTCAATTTAGATTTCTGAGGTAAGCCCAAGTGGGACTTGAACCCGCAACCTTACGTCTGTCAGTCCAATATCTAAGCCATTACAAAAAGATCTTGACAAGAACCCATATGTTTTGGCAAGGACTTGACAATACCATAAGAAATAAGTCAGAGATTATTAAGAGCTGTACATTTCATTAGGTGTCATGTAAACAACACATAGCCAGATAAAGAGCTAGTTTGAGGGCCTCCTGAGTGGCTCAGCGGTCTGAGGCCTTACTATAGACTTGGGTTCATTCCCGGGCTGAGCCATAACATGCCGTGGCCGGGAGACCCATAGGACGGCGCACAATTGGCCCAGCGTCATCCAGGTTAGGGGAGGGTGGGGCTTTACTTGGCTCATCGCGCTCTAGCGACTCCTTGTGGCAGGCCGAGTGCCTGCAGGCTGACCCCGGTTGCCAGTTAAATGGCGTTTCCTCTGACACATAGGTGCGGCTGGCTTCCAGGTTAAGCTGGCGGGTGTTAAGGAGCGCGGTTAGGCAGGTCATGTTTCGGGGGATGCACAACTCTACCTTCACCTCTCCCGAGCCAGTTAGGGAGTTGCAGTGATGAGACAAGAGTAAAATTGGGGAGAAAATGGGAGGGTAAAGAAAAAATAAGAGCTAGCTTGAGTTGACCAGAGAAGCAGCTGTGGAGGTCCCCTATATGATCCCATCTGCAGCATCCAGCAGAGACAACACTAAACTCAGCCATTTATATAGTTCACACACTGTTTCCCGTATCATTTCATTGCTCAAACATGTGTTTGTATGCCGCTCTGCTGCCGTGTCGTGTTAGCAACATTAACGGCAACACAAAATTTTGGGTGAAGCACAATACAATGAATCCAGCCGTTCACCTTCATTACTGAGAAACCCCACAGGCTGCTCTAATGTGTCTGATGGCCACGCATGGTATTTTAATGAGCTTTGGGTTTTATGTTCGATGCAGTTAATTTGTTCTCCCACAGCTGTAAGGACTCGGGTGCCAAAAGCAGAGAGGGAGGTAGAGGGAGGAGAGCACAGTTTGGATTGCTAACATCAAGAGAACAAGCAGCTGAATGTGATTAAGTCCCCCCCCCCCCACCCACAACCACACAAAAGCTCACAACAAAAAAACAGAGGGTGCTAACAGAAATAGTGCATCTCTCAGCAGATTCCTTGAGAAAGCGGAACGTGGTTATCATGCAGACTAGCACAAAAACTGACAGGGAGAGAGGAAAGAGAGAGAGACAGGAAAGAGAGAGAGAGGGAGGAGAAAGAGAGGGAGGAGAGAAAGAGAGAGGAAAGAGAGGGAGGAGAGAAAGAGAGGAGAGAGAGAGAGAGAGGGGGGGGGGGGGGGACTGGGGGCGGGGTTATTTGTGCACTGACAGGTGCTCTCATTTCTGCCACATTACTGAGCATGCCAGCAACCACACTGAGCTTTCTTACTGGCTGACAAGGCCAATCAATGTCTCAGCACGGAAACACACCAGCACACCTGCTCCCACATACATACACACACATACAATGCAACACAACAGAACCACACACATGGTCTCACTTTACTCACCATCCTTTGGTCAGCATTATAACCTGGCCAGGCTCTGGTCATGTGAGAGCAGGAATAAAGTGCTAATCATGCCCTAAACAACTGGCAGTCACAACCAGGACCTGGAAGGACCAGGAAGCAGACTTTCCACTAAGTCTCCCAGGAAGCCTCTCTCAGCCAGGGTGTCATAGCCCACCACAACCCCCCTCACAACCCCCCTGCAGCCTGGGTGAGCAGCCGTGCACTAACATATCACTTTATGGGCCTTAACAAGTATTCTAATACTGCCACGGCTGTGCACTAGCCAAATATACCCCTTTCCAGCTAGTTCCACTGTTTGAAAAGTTGACTTTGTGCTGGCACTCTAGATACAGGTACACTATGTGCTGCCTGCGAGGCTAGCGGACGATAACGTGGTGGGATGATGGAAAACTCTAACTCCCATGGTGCTGTGCTTTGGCATGCCTGCTTCCAGTCTGAAGCGAAACAGGTTTGGATGCTGGATGGATGGATGCGGGCTGACTGACTGACTTGGGGGGCCTGCTGGAGGAAGGCTGCCTGCGAAGGTTGTTGGACTGAGTGCAACAATGTGAATGGCTCATGCCTCAAAAAACAAACATGACTGCTAAAACGCTGCACACTTTATTTAATGAACTGTCCTTGGCTGTCTGAGCCAAGCCCGACGGCTTGCTAGAGGTGTCTGAGTACAGGACAGAGAGAAGGAAAGAGGAAATGAGCAAGAGAGGGGGAAGAAAGCAGGATAGAGACAGAGAAAGAAAGAGGAATGGGGAGTGAAGGAGTGAGTGAGTGAGGGGAGAGAAGGGGGCTGGGATGTGGGATCTGGACCTAACGCAGGGCAGACCATGGCACAGCTAGTATTTTAACAGTTGCAAGGGATTTCCATTGTAAAATCAGCTGACTTGATGAAAGAAGCACTTGTTGCCTGGAGTTGGAGAGGGTCTCTCTGTAAGCCATTATGTTATTGGACTGGTAGATTAAAGGCAGTTATGTCGTCGAAAGTATTTATCTTTTGCGTCCAGCGCAGCGCTCATCAAGCACAGGAATTCCAGCTGGGGATAGACTTTCCAGAACAAGCATATGGGAGCCAGACAGTAAACTTTCTTCAGCTTTCCCCTCTTCTTTTCTGCTCTCCCCTCTTCCCTTTCTGGGCCCACTGTCTGGCAGTACTCTGCTGCTCAGCTCCCTCCCTCCATCTGCTGCTGCTCAGCTCCCTCCCTCCATCTGCTGCTGCTCAGCTCCCTCCCTCCATCTGCTGCTGCTCAGCTCCCTCCCTCCCTCCCTCCATCTGCTGCTGCTCAGCTCCCTCCCTCCCTCCCTCCATCTGCTGCTGCTCAGCTCCCTCCCTCCCTCCATCTGCTGCTGCTCAGCTCCCTCCCTCCATCTGCTGCTGCTCAGCTCCCTCCCTCCATCTGCTGCTGCTCTGTTCTCTATCTGGAAACTCCAGGTGTGTCTGCTCTAATATCAGCTCTCTCCATATCTACAGACGTTTTCATTACATCTCTGTAATGATGTAACACAACCTGCTGTGGAGGAGGTACACACACATACTGCACCCACCTCCCCTGTAGGGTTTCCAGGTGTAGAATTTCCCCCGGAAAGTAACGTTGTCGAAGTCGGAGCACTGAATCTCCCGGAAATCCTGAGAGCCTGCAGGGCACTCCTAAAACAGACACACAGAGCGGCACAGAACAGCTGTATGTCAGTCAAATCTCAGGCCCCCACTGTATCCCCTCCCTTGTCTCTCTCGCTGCCAGCAGTCATTTACAGTAAGACTGAACTCACAGTAGCCTCCACACTCCACCACATATATACACACACACAAAGTGAGGGCTTCAGTTCGGGGCTGGGCAGGCTGCGGTTAATTAGGTCAGTCCGAGAGCTGTAGATCTGAGTTGAGAGCTGGGCCTGGCCAGGATGAGTATGTGATGGTACTGTAGGCCTTTCAGAGAGAGCTGCTGCTTCGCTCTGCTCCACCACTCACGTCAATATTGCATGATCTGAAGCGCTTCCTCTCTCCCAGACAATACTTTCCACCAATGGTTGGCCTGGAACCAGAAAAGCAAAGGCGAAACACATCTGAGTGCAATTTAACAATAACTCCCCAATGACACTGGCTTCTATTCTCCTCCCGCCTGGCTGGCCGGGCTCTACCACCCTGTTTCAATCTCAAACAGTCTGTCTTTTTATTAGTTAGCTATCCAAGCCAATCAAACTCCTCAGTAGAAACACCAGAGAGAAGTCAGTTTGCCACTATCTGTGTTAAAACTTTATTACGGCTGTCATTGTCGCACGTAGGTGATTATAGTGGGGTGTTAAAATGATTGGTGGTAGACTGATATCTCTCATCCTCAACAAACAGTTGTGCTTCGAAGTTAGGAAGAGCCAGCCAGATACAATCCTATGACTTTACAGTCATACAGTGGCTGGGAATCAAATGGCAAATCCCTAAAGACAGAGTTGAGATCCACATCACCCTCCATCTGCAGCACCACTCACCTGGGGCTGTCACAGTGGCGGATGGAGGAGGACACTCCTCCCCCACAGGTACGGCTGCACTCTTCCCAGGGAGTCCAGAGACCCCAGCCGCCGTCCACCCCCTCTGGCCACGTCCCGTAGACCACACACAACCTCTTATAGCACCACTAAAATACACACACAGGGGAGGGACAAGCTGTGGAAGTACTGAAATTTCAAATTGACATTTGCACACCAAACACCCCCATTTCTGCTGGTAATGGAACATCCCAGTGTTTACCCCTTTCTCTATGGTATTGGTTTGACAAATGGTTCCTTCGGCGGCGGGTATGCTGCTGGTGATGCAGCGGTTGCTCTTGCTCATGCACCACAGCTCGCTGCAGACTTCCTGCAGGCACAGAGAGCTGTCAGAGTGCGTCCATTTCAGCTCATATAGAGACAACAGGCCCTGATGAGCCCAGCCAGGAGATCCTACTGACACGGAGCAGACGGCACCAGGTTGGTTCAACTACCTCTGGTCTCTGTGGTCCTAATGTATTTAAGACTTATGGCATTGTATTTTATTGTACACATATGCTCTGACTACATAGTATCAATGATAATGACACTATAAAGTGCTATTTTGTTCCAGATGTCTGTTCACTCAGCTGTCGGGCCAATAAAATAGACTGTCTAATAAAATAAAGGTAGCACAAGACTTCTTCATAAATTCTTAACACATGGGGACAAAATCCTGTGGGACTGGATAACAAAAGGGGGAAAAAAACCTCTAGCTGGGAGACAAATAAATATCAGTCAAAATCCAGTGGCTACTCCGTCTGCCATCATGCTGCCCTGATCAGGGTGGGCAGAGAGCCAGAGATATGCCAGAGGACAATCTGCACATGGTACTAGTGGATCAGACAGTTGATTGGAGCATGGCACTTGCAACACCAGAGTTGGGAGTTTAATTCCTACACGGGCCACACATACAGTACTGAATGTATCTGCCTGGTAGAAATGACCATACAGCCTTATCAAGCGAGTTCGAGGAGGAGGAAGATGAGGAAGGTGATTAGGTACCCCGTATTTACACTGCCGAGACTTCACTCCATATTGGAAGCGGCACTGCTCGTCTGCATCGTAGGCCTGGCCGGGGGCCGTGGTGGGGTACACAAACTCCTGCTTGGGGGGGACGTTGTTGAGACAGGAACCCATGCCTGAGCTACAGGGATACAAACAGGAGAAGACCCTGAAAAAGAGCTCCAAAACCAACAAAGATGGACGTTACCTCACTTGGAATGCACCCAGTTAATCTACCCCACAATAAACTCATGATCAACTTTATAACTCCTTATGCTTCCACTTTGTTGTACTGTATGTCCTGTGTATTGACAGTGACAGCTGTACACTCACTCCAGGAAGTTGGTGATGTAGTCTCGGCTGCAGGCAGACCAGACAAAAGGGTTGGTCTTCATGGTGATGTGTGCAGCCATCAGCTTGGCTGTCTCCTGACTGCGGGAGCCGCAGGCGTTACCCACTCCGTCATGGTTCATCCCAAACCTGCAAGGAGAGAGAGATGGTACTGTGTTGATATATCACCTGGTTAACTGAGTAAGT
The DNA here is from genome assembly GCF_029448725.1 of Salvelinus fontinalis. Taxonomy (NCBI): domain Eukaryota; kingdom Metazoa; phylum Chordata; class Actinopteri; order Salmoniformes; family Salmonidae; genus Salvelinus; species Salvelinus fontinalis. The sequence goes on along the minus strand of NC_074669.1, from coordinate 39,726,499 downwards.
GTGAAATATTGGGGTATTGGTATTTAGCAAAAGGCACGTTTTTTTTACTCATATATCATCTCTGTTAAACTCGTATTAACACCATGAGCTCTGTGCAGATTTAACAGACAGCAAAGTATCTCTGTGCTCTGCTTTCACACACACACACACACACAGTTAAAGACAAGGCCCGCCGTCTAGACAGCCCCAGGGTATAAGCACCCCATCCAGTTCAAAGGTACCTGGACTAGCCATTATGGGGGAGCACCAATGGGTTTGCCACCTGTGAAAATACCTCTGAAGCCTGTGTGCACACGTAGGTAAATGGCACACTCAATTACATTGCAAAAATAGTGGATTTTCAAAAATGATACCAAGTAATGGCTTTCGAAAGGAAAACATCAGAATCCTCTTTAATGGCAGGCAATGAAGAGGCTTGGAAATGTCCAGTGGAGCATGTCTGATGTTACTCAGGCATACACCTAGATAAATATGTATGCATGAGTAAGTGAGGCAGAGGCAGATCGGCTGGTATGCCAGGCCAGCAAGTAAAACAAAGTGTCTTGGAGGGAAGGTACAAAAGAAATGCCTACTGCCAGGCACTGTGGTAGGCCCAGAATGAAATACTGTACCGGCCACACTCGTAACTTGTTCCACTTGTTATAAATAGCACATGACTGAAAGAAAATATAAAGTTATTAACACGTTCTCAATTGATGGAAATTACTCATGGAGGTAGTTACGTAACTTCTCCCTCTGGTACGGCTCTAATCTAACAGCAATCTCACTAGGAGGTTGGGCTTTGGATAAGTTTAGCTCAGGTCAGCCCAGGCCAGGGGTGCTTGGGTAAGGGAAGGGTGCAGGGGGGTGTAAGGGAAGAAAGGCAGGGCCAGAAGCCAGGACCAGAAGCCAGGGACAGGGGCAGGGTCTCCTGTGTTGGGTCACAGGTAACACCAGTGAAAGAGTGGTCTGTTGAAACAGTGCAGGTCCATAAAGCAGAAACAGAGCCTAACGCCAAAGGGTGTGTGTGTCAAAGGTGTGTTTATGATGACTGTGACGAAGGCTAGAACTGGGGCTCTGATGATTTTCCTGGTCAGGTCCCGTGGTCAGAAAAAGGGTAATATAGGTGATGTGGGCGAGCTCCTTACGTGTGTCCTATTTCATGGGCGATGGTGAATGCTGTGGCCAGGCCGATGTCCTCGTTGATGCTGCAGCTCCTCTCTGGCTCACACATCCCTCCCACTGGTGCTAGACCTGGAACAGAGAGACACACAATACTGTCAATAGCATAGCCATACATGTCCATTCACATTCATGCATACAGAGATTATGCAAATGTCAAAATACATACAGTTACATGCTAACACATAACATACATAGGTAACTGACAAAATAAAGGAAACAACAACATAAAGTGTCTTACACTATATATACAAAAGCATATGGACCCCCTTCAAATTAGTGGATTCGGCTATTTCAGCCACACCCGTTGTTGGCAGGTGTATAACATCGAGCACACAGCCATGCAATCTCCATAGAGAAACATTGGCAGTAAAATGGCCTTATTGAAGAGCTCAGTGACTCAACGTGGCACCGTCATAGGATGCCACCTTTCCAACAAGTCAGTTCGTCAAATTTCTGCCGTGCTAGAGCTGCCCCAGTCAACTGTAAGTGCTGTTATTGTGAAGTGGCAAGCCACACAAGCTCACAGAATGGAACCGCCAAGTGCTGAAGCGAATAACGCTTAAAATTGTTTGTCCTCAGTTGCAACGCTCACTACCGAGTTCCAAACTGCCTCTGGAAACAACGTCAGCACAAGAACTGTTCGTCGGGAGCTTAATGAAATGGGCTTCCATGGCCGAGCAGTCACACAAAAGCCTAAGATCACCATGCACAATGCCAAGTGTCGGCTGGAGTGGTGTAAAGCTCGCCGCCATTGGACTCTGGAGCAGTGGAAACGCAATCTCTGGAGTGATGAATCATGCTTCACCATCTGGCAGTCCGACAGACGAATCTGTGTTTGGCGGATGCCAGGAGAACGCTACCTGCCCGACCTCGAGATCGGTGTGGAAGAACTTGACTGGCCTGTACAGAGCCCTGACCTCAACCCCATTGAACACCTTTGGGATGAATTGGAACGCCGACTGCGAGCCAGGCCTAATCGCCCAATATCAGTGCCCGACCTCACTAATGCTCGTGGCTGAATGGAAGCAAGTCCCCGCAGCAATGTTCCAACATCTAGTGGAAAGCCTTCCCAGAAGAGTGGAGGCTGGTATAGCAGCAAAGGGGGGACCAACTCCATATTAATGGCCATGATTTTGGAATGAGATGTTCAAAGAGCAGGTGTCCACATACCTTTGGTCATGTAGTGTAATAGGGCATTGTGCCACCAGAACAACTTCAATGTGCCTTGGCATTCTACAAGTGTCTGGAACTCTATTGGAGGGATGCGACACCCTTCTTGGTGTTTCGTTGATGGTGGTAGAAAACGCTGTCTCAGGGGCCACTCCAGAATCTCCCATAAGTGTTCAATTGGGTTGAGAACTGGTAACTGACACACATACATACATACATACATATATATATTAAACCCCCTTTGAGAACCCTCTTTCAAAGTCACTGAGATCTCTTCTTGTAGCCATGGTAGTGAAAATAATGGGCAACTGGGCATTTTTATACTTGACCCTAAACATGATGGGATGTTAATTACTTAATTAACTCAGGAACTACACTTGGGTGGAAGCACCTGCTTTCAATCTACTATGAATCCCTCAGTTACTCAAGTGTTTCCTTTATTTTGGCAGTTACCTTTATATATCTATATAAACTTAACCAACACCTAAAAACCTAGATTCTGCATCTACATGTCAGTCTAAAGGCGTCAGCATGCTTTAGTTCGGCTGGCTGTTAGCTGTACTCGACTAGCCCAACAGAACGAGTGCGCTCGCATACTCCTTTAAAAGACCTTCGCTTGAAAAACGAGAAAAAAACGGCAATAGTATTGTTTGTCTGTTAAAAAAGTCTGAATTAATCTAAGATAACTCAAGAAATCTGTCATTAACTTTGACGTTTTTGTCGAAGTGATCTTAGCTGCGCAATTTTACATCTAACTAAGATGTTCAGTGCAGTATTTTTCAATAAAAAAAATGTGCATGAAAACGAGTCGTCTCTCGTTGCATGACAACAAATACTTTATTGACGAATCACTGACGAAGGGGCGTAGACTTCGGATGAAAACTTGGCATACCTCCAGAAAAAAATGTATGTGCCTACACAACCAAAAAAAAACGAATCGAAGTCCAAAACGAACAAAAACGTCACTAAATGTCGTTATAATATATGCACGAACTCTACTGAACTGTTTTGGCTGGGAAGCATGCGGACGCCTTAAGACTGTGCTAGTCAGTCTTGCTGGTCAGTCAGCTGCAGCAGAGATACGGTAGTTAAGTACTTAATAGTGAGGGAGTGCGAAGTGAGAATGAGGGCAGTTTTCTGAGTCACATCCCCTCCCCTGGCTGCTCTAGATTATATATAGTCTGACAGTGAAGCTCAGTGCTTCCCAACAAGCGGCCTGTGTGCAGTGTGTGTAACCAGGGTTAGCCCTGTCCTGGGCTGGGCGGGGGCAGGTTTGACCAGATGTCCTACCTAGAGTTCCACATGGCTTGTTCTTGTAGATGCAGATGTCGTACCTGGGAACAGCAAGGAAAATAAACCAGGCCATTTACTCAAATTAATACTCTGACAGTCGGTGCTTCCACACCCTGACAGGTACTCACACTTAAACATACATTGAGCAAAAAGCATTCAGACGCGTAATCACACACACAGACTCTCTCTCTCACACACACAAACACGCATGCACACAGACATCCACTCTTTCTCTCCTCTCTCTTCTCTCTCTTTGTCTCTCCCTCCCTCTCTTTCTCATCTCTCTCTCTCCCATTTCCCCCTCTCTTTCTCTCTCCCTCTCTCTCTCAGAGGCACTTATGGACACACAACAGATTTGATAAGTGACTGATACGGTCTGAACAATGGCAGGAAATAAAAGGATGGTTACTGCAGTGTCCTCTGGACATTTTCAATCCCTCTTTGATAATAGCTTTCATATAAATAACCTATTTTCACAGATCAAACATCCCAAGGCACTCCAAGAAAAGAGAATACAAGCGAGTAGGAACAGGGGCCCATGCATGGGCAGAGCAGCGTTTTTCAGTGAATGGTGCTCTGTTGTATCTCTCTACAGTATTGTGTTACTGCTGTTGCTGTTTTCCCCCTAAATAGAGCGCCTCACTATTTCTGAAACTATACTTTGCTTCCTTGGCCCGGCTCAGGGCTGTCAGATTCAAGGCAGCTGTACTCTGAATCCTTCCTTCTCTCTCTCTCTCTCTCTCTCTCTCTCTCTCTCCCTCTCTCTCTCTCTCTCTCTCTCTTTCTCTCACTACCTCTTTCGTTCTTTCTCCCTCCCTCTCCACAGCGTTCTCCCTCCAGATACTCAGTTGAGCAGAACAGCCTAGGGTTCGTCACTCCAGACAGGACCAGACACAAATGCACACTTGGCAAAAATGAGAGGCCATGGGGCAAGAGAAGGAGCCAGTGAACTCAGAGGGCAGAATATGGAGTCAGTTCTTACTAAAACCCTAATCCAAAGAAGAATAAATTGAGCAATGGGAGACTTATTATCTTTTCCAATTGACTCAATAGTGGATCGTTAAGGAATTAGGCTAGAGAGGGTTTAATTATGTGCATTGACAATGCTAGCTTGTGCCTTTTGGTACTAAGAGCAGTATTCTGTCTTGAGACCTGTGCACTTATCTCGAATTCTTGCGCAAGTCTCCCATTGAGGTCAATGAAAGACTTATGTGAAAGTCCGAGTTGTGCATGCTTATCTCACTGAATCACTAAGAATGTTCCGGTGCTGTGAGTGCTGACCTGGTGATGAGCACGGCAGTGTCGTGGTGAGCGATGCCGTTGTCTGGGATGGCATTCCCGTTGCCATTCCGGTTCTGGATGGATTTCTGCCACTTACAGAAGCTGTCCAGGGACTTCCCTGCATGGTGGTTGATCTCTAGAGTCGGCTGACAGAGACAGAGAGGGAACACAAACTGAAATCAACATAATCTGGAAGTGTACAGTGAAATAATCAAATTACTGTATAATCACCTTCAGGTTTTCATAGATGTGCCACTTTTACTATCTGCAACGACCTGACAATAATTTACAAGCCAGAAGGAGTAATGAGACAGACATTCCCCATGTGGACCAATAATACATTTTCACTACATAAACAGAATTTACCAGTTCAACCATAGCTGTGCAATGAGCCTAGTATTAAGCAGCCCAGCCCTCTGCCACGGGGCTATTGGACTGAGCTGATGAGGACATGAGCTCCCTCTGCTTTGCTCTCTCGCTGCCATTAGCCGCCTTGGCAGAGGGGAGGGAATGCTCTCCTGGCCACAGCTGGGTAAGGCTCGTAACACAGGAATGCCCATGGTGGTGACATAACTAGTAATTGTCTCATCCCACAATCCTTCATCTCTGGGCTCAGTGGGCTGGCTAGTCTATTTTGTTTTCCAGGGGCAGTTTTCAGCTGGAAATGACAGACCCGCTCCGCTCTTCTCAGCAAGACTACTTTTGGTCTTACCCTAACCTCAACAGACCGAACAGCAAGAATAATACTAATACTACTGCTAATGATCATAACATTTATTTATTCATTTCTTTCTTTGTCAGATGACATATGCCCGGGGCAAATTACAGGGGATTATTTTCAGCTGTCTAGTATGAATCATACAGGTTGTTATTAGACTGCCACAGTGTCTTCACCGCAAAACCCCTAGTCCCCCTCTAATACCATTTGAATCATCCGTACGAAGGCTTATTAGGTCCACATTACGCCAGAGAGTGGAACCCTGTCCTGGCACTCAGTCTGACCGCATGCTGTTAGCAGCACGGGGCCTGGTGGACTGGACCGGGACCAAGCACTGACATGACCTTCATGTCAATCCCCAGGCAGCAGGTGGATAGGACACTGGGCCACAGTGAGGCGTGCCTGCCTGCCCGCCCGCCCCAGCTTCATATTTTGCTTTTTATTTTTATATGCACTTTTTCTAGAGACCTTTTTTCTAGGGCACTAATGTGCGTCATATCAACGACCCGAGAGGTCACCAGCAACAACAAATGCAGTCATGGCTGGGCTGCTTGGCAGGTCGCTCTCTCTCCAATGCCACAAACGGCTCCGCTTACAAGACAGTTTCCACCGAGAGCAGGGTAGGAAAGACACTTAAGCCAAGAATTTGACACAAACAAGGAGCTCATAGATGCTGGCCCGGGAAACCAAGCTGGACTGGACTGGGATGCAGAGCAGAGGCAGGGTGCATGGATGCAGACTCCACTGAGTCCATTGAAAGGCAGAGATTTTTCCAGAATGGGTCTAGAAGAGAATACCTGGTCCTCCATGAGCAGGATGAGGCGGGTCACCACGATGTTCACTGCGTTCCCCAGGCTAGAATCCTGGAACAGTTTGGCAACCTGACCTCCAGGGAAACAAGAAAAGACCAGTCTTAAAAAGAGCTGACACATCATTCATCACTACCACTTACAACCCAAGGGAAAGACACTTGTCATTATTGACACAACTTGTGTAATTTGGGTTACTTTACAATGTGCTTCTGTAGTTTCCTCTGAATGGGCTTTTGTGACAGGATGGATGCAGAGCAGTAAAATAAGGCCAACCATTCATTAAAGGCATTTCAGACATGAGTGTGTGTGTAGCCATCTGAGCGACAGGGTGTGAAGTGATATCCTGTAAAAGAAATACTACTGCAGATGTCATGACCTCAGCTACACTATCTGCAGGTGAAGACAGGAGAACCATTCAACACAGTAACAACAATCCCAGACTCAATCCTCAACACAGACACAATAAAGTGGGACAATAGGAGATTATGGGGCTTTTTCAATTTTTTTCCTGACTTTTCCACTCTGCAAGTTGTAAGTGATCTGACTCGATGTGAAACTTACAATATTCATGACAGCCAGGATGTACTGCTCGATGTCCCGGCGGCCGTGGTACCCCACCATCATCTTGTCGGCCACCACCAGTGTTTCTACGTAGCGCTCTCTGCTCACAGACCTCTTCAGGGGCAGCTGGCCTCGGCCGATGGGGTTGGAAGGAGTCTTCAGAGTCCTCTGCCACCAGGCCATGCCTTTACCTGGCTTCTCATCTGAGACACAGTCACACAGACAGAGATAGGGGCTGATGGTACTGATAGAGGAAAGGGTACACTACCTGATAAGAGCCACTCCACAACATTTTGACTGATGGTAAGAATGACATTAAGGTGAATGTATCAAAACAAGGTTATTATGCCCTGTAAACTGAGACTGCTGTACAGAGTATCATAAACTATGCTAATCCAATCGTAAGTTGGAAGTTTAAAGGGTCCTGTTGTGCCCAGTACCCAGACAGCTCTACCTACCGATGACACCACAGGACTGGTCCATGTACTGGTGGCGAAGAGATGACCTCTTGTAAACCACATGGGGGCGGCCCTTCCCCCTCTCCGTCCTAGTGAGGTTTTCGGCCGGGGTCAGAGGCTCGACGAGGTACTCTTCACCGCCCGCCACGATCACCCCCTGCTGGAAAAGCCAGGGGCCCTCTGAAGGTTGGTGGTGACGGGACAAGAACTGACATGCACGGACGTCCCTATCTCTGCTGTCTGTCAGGCCATTTACAGTAGCACTGTCTACAGCCAGCCCTGTGACACCTCATCTCCCCTCAGTGGATACACTACACTGACACTCACACAAAACCCACACACATTCACATACAGCACATACGCACACACACATAACACACACACGCATACCGACACAACATATACACGCACACACACATACACACACTTTTACACTCATCATTTGCTGTTGCTACTCTGTTCTTTATTTTACTCTTATTATGATTTATCCTGATGCCTAGTCACTATACCCTGCCTTCATGTACATATCTACCTCAAATACCTTATTATTATCTATCCTGATGCCTAGTCACTTTACCCTGCCTTCATGTACATATCTACCTCAAATACCTTATTATTATCTATCCTGATGCCTAGTCACTTTACCCTGCCTTCATGTACATATCTACCTCAAATACCTTATTATTATCTATCCTGATGCCTAGTCACTTTACCCTGCCTTCATGTACATATCTACCTCAAATACCTTATTATTATCTATCCTGATGCCTAGTCACTATACCCTGCCTTCATGTACATATCTACCTCAAATACCTTATTATTATCTATCCTGATACCTAGTCACTTTACCCTGCCTTCATGTACATATCTACCTCAAATACCTTATTATTATCTATCCTGATGCCTAGTCACTTTACCCTGCCTTCATGTACATATCTACCTCAAATACCTTATTATTATCTATCCTGATGCGTATTCACTTTACCCTGCCTTCATGTACATATCTACCTCAATACCTCATTATTATCTATCCTGATGCCTAGTCACTATACCCTGCCATGTACATATCTACCTGAAATACCTCGTTCCTCTGCATATTGATCCTGTACTCCCTGTATATAGCTCCACATTTATCTGGTACTGGTACTCCCTGTATATAGCTCCACATTGATCTGGTACTGGTACTCCAAGGATATAGCTCCACATTGATCTGGTACAGGTACTCCCTGTATATAGCTCCACATTGATCTGGTACTGGTACTCCCTGTATATAGCTCCACATTGATCTGGTACTGGTACTCCCTGTATATAGCTCCACATTGATCTGGTACTGGTACTCCCTGTATATAGCTCCACATTGATCTGGTACTGGTACTCCCTGTATATAGCTCCACATTGATCTGGTACAGGTACTCCCTGTATATAGCTCCACATTGATCTGGTACTGGTACTCCCTGTATATAGCTCCACATTGATCTGGTACAGGTACTCCCTGTATATAGCTCTATTCTTGTGTATTTTATTTTATTCCTCTTGTGTTGCTATTTTTATTTGTATTATAATTTTTAACTCTGCGTTGTTGGGAAGTGCTCGTAAGCATGCATTTCACGGTTAGGTCTACATCCGTTGTATCTGGCGCATGTGACAAATACATTTTTACTTGATTTGATTTGATACAGTACAAACTGTAACTATCCCTGGCCTGGATGATAATCATATCACTCTCTCATCAGCCTGGGCCTAAACAAACACAGGCTCTCACCTCTCTCCTAAACTGTTCTGTAGGTCAGATACATAGGGAGAGTGATCCTATCTGAGTGGGGATTCATGAGTCTACAGAGAGGAGATGGGGAGACGCTGTAACACTTCCCCTGATTAGATCTCTTGGCTGCAGCCTCCGAGGGTCACACTGAGTCTCTACAATAGCAGCGCACTTTCAGAGTGCACCTAATCCTGTAATGTGTTTAGTGATGCTCTCGTGGACACACAGCGGATTCCCTGCTGAATTAACTTATGCTAGTCTGACCACAAGTAATTATGTGTGTGGTTTATTAACACTTTGTGAGCAGATTAAATCCGTGGTTGTATTTACCCCTGTTATTATGGACCCAATTAGTTATTAGCTGTAAAGACATCACAAGAATCAATGGACAAGGAGAATGCTTTTATCTGTCAAAAGGCATATTGGAATTGTATTATTTGACTGATTTCATTATATCAAAAGGGTCTGCCGTGGGCGGTGGTGCTAGCTGGCTAGCTGGCTCGAGACAAACAGCTGTGAACATGCCTTAGTGATGTTATGAGTTGTGACCAGCAGGGGAAGTCTGGTGATAAGAAAGGGCTTTGGTAATACCTTGTTTACACAGGTGCATTACTGTTCCAGGCCTAGAATAATATGTGGCCAGACAGATGCTCTGATCTAGTCCAGGGTCAGAGCTAACCTAGTACACTGAATCATAATGTTACACTCAGAGGAATCCTCTGGAGCTCCATTAGCCCTGGGTCCTCTGAGGCCAAGGACAACAACACAACAACACAACAGGGCAACAAGACAACAGGGCAACAAGACAACAACACAACAGCACAACAGCACAACAACACAACAGGGCAACAACACAACAGGAAATCAGGACAACAAGACAAGAGACTATAAGACAACAGGCCAGTGGTGCTAGCAGTACTAGATGGGTCAAGTTCTTACCAGGCCGTTACAGTTGCTGAGAGCCACCATGCTGGAGTGGGGCTGACCCTGCAGATGGCCTACATAGAGACACTGGGGGGCATAAGGGTGGCTCCAGGCCAGACGGCCCCTCCTCCAGTACTCCACACGGAACTGGTGGGACAGCAGGCCCCCCTGCAGGGTCAAGTTGAGGAAGAAGTTAGTTTTGGGGGTGGAGAGTTGGTAGTACAGCTGGGACGGGTCCTGTTGCTGGTCCTCAGCACTGCGGTGGCTCCGCCGGTGGTGGTTGGGGCTGTCTGCACCTCCATCCAGTGTGTCCAGGGTCTCGCCCTGCGGCCCCACGCGAACCGGGATTACAATTTCATACTGGCCCAGGCTGGACAGGAACGCAGCTGGACAGAGACAGAGAGAGGAGAGAGAGAGAGAGAGAGAGAGACAGAGCACAAAGGTCAAATTTGACATTTCAATTCAACTTTGGTAAAATATACAGTATGTGCATTATCATCAAGGCTTAAAGCTCTTGAGGACAGGCCAGAGTCAGTCGTGATTAGTGAGATTCTTGAGGACTTCTCAGTCTACGCTATTCCTCCCAATGATGTTTCCATGGCAACCCTGAAATGGTATACCTCCTGTCTCCGGCTTTGCGCCCGGAGATTTATTGTCCAAACACGACGCTCCAAACACTGCACTAACAGGGGAAACGTAAACAGAAACGAGCCCAGTTTTCATCAAGGCCTTTTGCCTTGTTTTGTGGAGAAACAGCACTCCCCACTGAGAGTAAACAGGCAGGGATTAGTGTCTGTACCTTGTGTCTATGCCCGGCCTCTCTGTATACGTGGCCAGGCCAGCATAAATAAACAGCAAGCACCATTACAGCTCCCCAGACCCCTCCAACCCCTAGACCCATTTCACATCTTTCAGCACATTCTGCAACGGCCAGTTATAGGAGCTTTGAAAAACTCCCCTACACCATTTTAGACAACATACACAAATTGCCCCACATAAAAAGTCGTATTTTCATGGTATTTACACAGGAAAGCCTCATGGAGGGCTGGAGTGGACTGGGCAGCATTCAGATAAAATAGATTGATTCAAAAGTCTACTGTACACACACTCTCCTCTCCTCCATCCCCCCCTCCGCCCCTACATGGTTCCACAACTGTACAGCTGCTCCACGTGCCCTGATTGCCTGCCTGCCTGCTTTGTTCTGTGGCTCTCTCTCTGCAGCGCAGCACCAATCTGTCCAGACACAGCCACCTGATAAGCCTGTCTAATTAATGAGTGTGAGGCAGCTAGTGGGCTGACTTGGCTCCACCACTGTTTTCATAAGGCTGCCATACGGCTGTCAGTCCTCTGCCAATGAACTGTGCCCACATGTGCAGGGTACTTCAAAAGGGAAATATGGCTGGTACAATGGAAATGAGGGGAGCAAAGTTGTCTGTACAGTATAAGAGTACAGTAGGTTGGTCTGAAGGGTCGCATGGCGTCTGATCCTCTCCCAGGTCCCCTACTGGTTCAGAGACCCAGCCATCTATAGGTCATCAAACAGTGCTCATGTTATCACAAGACAACATTGGGCATAAAACTGATGGAAAGCTGCTCCCAGCTCTATGCCACCACAGGGCGAACCATTCTTCAGATTATTTTGATCTATTATCTAATCCCCAGGAGGAAGAAACTATCATTACTTACCAATAAACACAACTGGTAAAACAGAGGCCCATAAAAGAGCGCTCACCTTTTATCAAATAAACTGCCATATGCACTACCCAGGATTTGGTTTATTTGAGCTTTTAGAAGAAAGGAACCTTTAATTAGCCTCTTTAAAAATAGAAAAGGAAATGAGAACAGTGGGCCTTTTAACTGTAACGTTCCCAGACTACCTCCCTTTCTCTTTCTCTCTCTCTCTGGTCTCTCTCTCTCTCTCTGGTCTCTCTCTCTCTCTCTCTCTCTCTCTCTCTCTCTGCACCAGATGTGCTGCAGCTGTCTCTAGATTGGGCAGAGTGATGAGAGGCTCTCTGGTCTCTCTCTCCAGTCTGTCATCCATGCCTGGCTGAAAGAGTCAATCTCAGCCTCAGTCACCATAGGGCCCTGTCAGCAGTTCCTCTACTCAATGCTCATAACTCTGCTCTCAGCTCTGTCTGCCCTGTTTGTCTGTCACCATCTCTGTCTCCCTCCATGTCTCCTTGTCTGTCAGTATTTCTGCCAGTCTGTGTCTGTCTGCCTGTCTGTATCTTGTAGCCCGTCTGTCTGTTGGCCTGTCTATCTGCCTGTCAGCCAGTCTGTCTGTCTGTCTCTCAGCCTGTCTCTCAGCCTGTCTGTCTGTCTGTCTGTCTGTCTGTCATGTCTCGGCCTGGGACAGTTGACTGTCTGAGTTATGAGACTGTGGTGTGGATCCTCAGTCTGAGGGAAAAGTTATACACATATACAGTGCATCAGTGCAAAACGGTTGTTTTTTTCTTTGTATTTTCTTCTACCAGATCTATTGTGTTATATTCTCCGACATTCAATTCACATTTCCACTAACTTCAAAGTGTTTCCTTTCAAATGGTACCAAGAATATGCATATCCTTGCTTCAGGGCCAGAGCTATAGGCAGATAGATTTGGGTATGTCATTTTAGGTGCAAATTTAAAAAAAGGGGCTATCTATCCCTAAAAAGATTTATTAACAAAAGCACATTTGCGAAAAAAGCACACTCGTTTCACAAATGTCCCTAACCATAAACATCAATACCTTTCTTAAAATGAATACACAGAAGTATATTTTTTCAAACGTGAATATTTAGTCAAAAGAAATTCATGTTAGCAGGCAATATTAACTAAGGGAATTGTGTCACTTCTCTTGCGTTCAGTGCAAGCAGAGTCAGGGTATATGCAGCAGTTTGGGCCCCCTGGTTCGTTGCGAACTGTGTGAAGACCGTAATTAATTTGCCAGAATTTTACATAATTATGACATAACATTGAAGGTTGTGCAATGTAACATTGCCACCTGTTCGAGAAAATACGGAACGGTTCCGTATTTCACTGAAAGAATAAACGTTTTGTTTTCGAAATGATAGTTTCCGGATTTGACCATATTTATGACCAAAGACTCGTATTTCTGTGTTTATTATATTATAATTAAGTCTATGATTTGATACTTGATAGAACAGTCTGGCTGAGCGGTGGTAGGCTCGTAAGCATTCATTCAAACAGCCCTTTACTGTGTTTTGCCAGCAGCTCTTAGCAATTCTAGAAGCACAGTGCTGTTTATGACTTCAAGCCTACCAACTCCTGAGATTAGGCTGGCAATACTAAAGTGCCTATAAGAACATCCAATAGTCAAAGGTATATGAAAAACAAATGGTATAGAGAGAAATAGTCGACACGTCATAATTCCTATAATAACTACAACCTAAAACTTCCTAACTGGGAATATTGAAGAACTGGGTATTTTGAACCAGCTTTCATATGTTCTCATGTTCTGAGCAAGGAACTTAAACGTTAGCTTTTGTACATGGCACATATTGCACTTTTACTTTCTTCTCCAACACTGTGTTTTTGCATTATTTAAACCAAACTGAACATGTTTCATTATTTATTTGAGGCTAAATAGATTTTATTTATGTATTATATTAAGTTAAAATAAAAGTGTTCATTGTTCATTCAGTATTATTGTAATTGTCATTATTACAAATACACTGCTCAAAAAAATAAAGGGAACACTTAAACAACACAATGTAAGTCCAAGTCAATCACACTTCTGTGAAATCAAACTGTCCACTTAGGAAGCAACACTGATTGACAATAAATTTCACATGCTGTTGTGCAAATGGAATAGACAACAGGTGGAAATTATAGGCAATTAGCAAGACACCCCCAAAAAAGGAGTGGTTCTGCAGGTGGTGACCACAGACCACTTCTCAGTTCCTAAGCTTCCTGGGTGATGTTTTGGTCACTTTTGAATGCTGGCGGTGCTTTCACTCTAGTGGTAGCATGAGACGGAGTCTACAACCCACACAAGTGGCTTAGGTAGTGCAGCTCATCCAGGATGGCACATCAATGCGGGCTGTGGCAAGAAGGCTTGCTGTGTCTGTCAGCGTAGTGTCCAGAGGATGGAGGCGCTACCAGGAGACAGGCCAGTACATCAGGAGACGTGGAGGAGGCCGTAGGAGGGCAACAACCCAGCAGCAGGACCGCTACCTCCGCCTTTGTGCAAGGAGGAGCAGGAGGAGCACTGCCAGAGCCCTGAAAAATGACCTCCAGCAGGCCACAAATGTGCATGTGTCTGCTCAAACGGTCAGAAACAGACTCCATGAGGGTGGTATGAGGGCCCGACGTCCACAGGTGGGGGTTGCGCTTACAGCCCAACACCGTGCAGGACGTTTGGCATTTGCCAGAGAACACCAAGATTGGCAAATTCGCCACTGGCGCCCTGTGTTCTTCACAGATGAAAGCAGGTTCACACTGAGCACATGTGACAGACGTGACAGAGTCTGGAGACGCCGTGGAGAACGTTCTGCTGCCTGCAACATCCTCCAGCATGACTGGTTTGGCGGTGGGTCAGTCATGGTGTGGGGTAGCATTTCTTTGGGGGGCCGCACAGCCCTCTATGTGCTCGCCAGAGGTAGCCTGACTGCCATTAGGTACCGAGATGAGATCCTCAGACCCCTTGTGAGACCATATGCTGGTGCGGTTGGCCCTGGGTTCCTCCTAATGCAAGACAATGCTAGACCTCATGTGGCTGGAGTGTGTCAGCAGTTCCTGCAAGAGGAAGGTATTGATGCTATGGACTGGCCCGGCCGTTCCCCAGACCTGAATCCAATTGAGCACATCTGGGACATCATGTCTCGCTCCATCCACCAATGCCACGTTGCACCACAGACTGTCCAGGAGTTGGTGGATGCTTTAGTCCAGGTCTGGGAAGAGATCCCTCAGGAGACCATCCACCACCTCATCAGGAGCATGCCCAGGCGTTGTAGGGAGGTCATACAGGCACGTGGAGGCCACATACACTACTGAGCCTCATTTTGACTTGTTTTAAGGACATTACATCAAAGTTGGATCAGCCTGTAGTGTGGTTTTCCACTTTCATTTTAAGTGTGACTCCAAATCCAGACCTCCGTGTGTTGATAAATTTGATTTCCATTGATAATTTTTGTGTGATTTTGTTGTCAGCAAATTCAACTATGTAAAGAAAAAAGTATTTAATAAGAATATTTCATTCATTCAGATCTAGGATGTGTTATTTTAGTGTTTCCTTTATTTTTTTGAGCAGTGTATATATATATATACAAAAATTGGCCGATTAATGGGTCTAGGCTTTTTTTGGTCCTCCAATAATTGGTATCGGTATCGGTGTTGAAAAATCATAATCGGTCGACCTCTAATCTACACACAATACCCCATAATGACAAAGTGAAAACAGGTTTTTAGACATTTTAGCAAATGCATTAAAAATAAGAAACGAAAATACCTTATTTACATAAGTATTCAGACCTTTTGCTATGAGACTCAAAATTGAGCTCAGTTGCATCCTGTTTCCAATGATCATCCATGAGAAGTTTCTACAACTTGATTGGAGTCTACCTGTGGTAAATTAAATTGATTGGACATGATTTGGAAAGGCACACACCTATCTATATTAGGTCCCACAGTTGACAGTGCATGTCAGAGCAAAAATCAAGCCTTGAGGTCGAAGTAATTGTCCGTAGGTCTTCGACAAAGGATTGTGTCGAGGCACAGATCTGGGGAAGGGTACCAAAAAACTGTTGGCAGCATTGAATGTCCCCAAGAACACAGTGGCCTCCATCATCAAGAGTCTTCCTAGAGCTGGCCCGCCCAGCCAAACTGAGCAATCTGTTTAAGGGCTATTTTACCAAGGAGAGTGATGGATTGCTGCATCAGATGACCTGGCATCCACAATCACCCGACCTCAACCCAACTGAGATGGTTTGGGATTAGTTGGACCGCAGAGTGAAGGAAAAGCAGCCAACAAGTGCTAAGCATATGTGGGAACTCATTCAAGACTGTTGGAAAAGCATTCCAGGTGAAGCTGGTTGAGAGAATGCCAAGAGTGTGCAAAGCTGTCATCAAGGCAAAGGGTGGCTACTTTGAAGAATCTAAAATCTAAAATATATTTTGATGTGTTTAACACTTTTTGGGTTACTACATGATTCCATGTTTTATTTCATCGTTTTGATGTCTTCACTATTATTCAACAATGTAGAAAATAGTAAAAATAAATAAAAACCCTTAAATGAGTAGGTGTGTCCAAACTTTGACTGGTACTGTATACATTTCATAAAATGCTTTAATAACACTGAACTAAATGACTTAATGCCACTACCATGATGGCTTACCTCATTATTCACTTATTTCAAGGGAATAGGGAGAGAATATTTTTTTCTAAAATAAAACAATTCTCCAACTACGCCATGTCTGCATATTTGTCCTCTCTTTCTTTTAAATAAACACAAAGACACTAGCCAAATATACTCTGCAGCTTGTCTAGAATTGCAGCAGCAAATATAGGCAGATTTCATGCCCTCAGCAAATTTCCCATTTTCTAATTCTGTTTTTGTTGAAGGTTTTAATCTAGAATGACTTAAAGGGGTTACCATTCTGTGAGATAACAACTTACACTTGGCCAGGAGTCAATATCCATTTTTGGAGACATGACTAGCGTGGAGGAATCTAACAGTGGCGCTGTAATGTATAAGGCCAGACGTACTGCAATTGAATTTCAAACCATTAACAAATTTAGCTATGACCTACTTGTTGCATTTTCCAGTGAATACTTGTGATAAATGCTAACTAATAAAAAAAAATATTACCATCAATCATCAATGGAGCTGGTTTCATTTTTGGGTTAGAAAAGTGTCCTTCTGGCCTCCCGAGTGGCGCAGCGGTCTAAGGCACTGCATCGCAGTGCTTGAGGCGTCACTACAGACCCAGGTTCGATCCCGGGCTGTGTCACAACCGTCCGTGACCGGGTGTCCCATAGAGCGGCACACAATTGGCCTAGTGTCGTGAGGGTTTGGCCGGGGGGGGCTTTACTTGGCTCATTGCACTCTAGCGACTCCTCGTGGCGGGCCGGGCGCCTGCAGGCTGACTGCGCTCGTCAGTTGAACGGTGTTTCCTCTGACACATTGGTGCAGCTGGCTTCCGGGTTAAGCTGTCAGGTGTTAAGAAGCGTGGTTTGGTGGGTCATGTTTCGGGGGACACATGATTTGACCTTTGCCTCTCCTGAGCCCTTTGGGGAGTTGCAGTGATGAAACAAGATCGTAATTGGATCGCAATTGTATATCACAAAATTGGGGAGAAAAAGGGAATAAATACAACAACAAAAATTATACAAAAAAAAGTGTCCTTCTAGAGCTTAGTTTAAACAGAGAACCTAAATGAATGGGCCTGTGTGGTTTTTAAGGAAGCAGTGTGGCAGACAATTGGAAACATGACGTACATGGTGCAGAGGTTAAGCATAGGAAATACACAATCAGTGCCTTGTTCTGCATGACAAGCCATGGACACTCTGGGTATTTACGTCCGAGCCTAAATGGGATTTGTCTGGCTGAGGAGTGGTGGGGTTAGGGTTAGGGAGTTGGCGCATGGCTCTCTGTCTCTGAAGTTGATTTGTGAGAGCAGGGTTCAAGTTTAGCAGGGCCACTGCCCTGGTGTGTGGGTCAGGTTAGAAGGTGCCCTCCCCACTGTATGGAACAGCTCATTGAATTGGTCCTTTACCTGTTTGAGTGAGGCACCAGAACTGGAAATGTT
Organism: Salvelinus fontinalis; assembly: GCF_029448725.1. Taxonomy (NCBI): domain Eukaryota; kingdom Metazoa; phylum Chordata; class Actinopteri; order Salmoniformes; family Salmonidae; genus Salvelinus; species Salvelinus fontinalis. The sequence continues at coordinate 39,708,606 of NC_074669.1, read as the reverse complement.
GAAGCACTTTCACAGTTCAGGATAGGGAATAATACAAGATGATAGTAATAATAACATACTGCAATCATACTGTATATTCAGGATAAACATTTACACATTTAAACATGTCCATTTATGTCAAACAGAATAGAAGAAAGTAGTCGACCCGATCTCTGCTCACCTTGTGACTGGGTGAACTTTTCAGCAGTCTGACTTTCTGCGACCTCTGTGGCAACCATGACGATGATGACAACAATGCAGGCCAAGGTCCTCCATAGTATTTCCATGGTTACTACAGCAAGCTTCAGTGCGGTTCCCAGGCCTCTGTCCCAACATGTCTTCTGCCCTCTGATGCCCCTCGCTCACCAATGGGACGCAGTGCACTCAAGGGCCATGGCAGCAGGATAGACCTCTAGAGACTGGACTGGAGAGCTCGGACACACAGCCTCTCTGCTTCTGTCTCTCTGGTAGAACCACGGTCAGGAGAAGATTCTGATAGAGAGACTGTCTCTGAGTACAGCAGCAGCAACAGCGGACTCTATAATGTACTGTGGCCTCTCTGTGGAAGAGAAACAGGTTAGTGTGAGGGGAGAGTGGGGAGGGAGAGAGAGAGAGCATGAGATCCACCTGACCCTAATGGTCCCCCTCTGACAACACACATATATCTAGTCTGTAGTCAGTGCCTCATAAACAGCCATCTCCCACTGCGTCTTCAGCTAATCAATAATTTCTCCTGTCACAGGAAAACTGTGGCTGACAATCTGACGACTAGGGTTTGCAAGTCTTGACCTGGGGGCCACTGTGTCCATTTTTGTGGTCTGAAATGAGTTAAAGCAGAAAGGAAGACATTGATCTTTTAAAACGCTGTGCTTAGGCTGAGCAGGGTTGGAAGTGGGTGCTATGTCAGTGGCTGTGGCTGTGGATGAAAATGACCCAATTTGAGAGAAGCAGCAGGTTTCTTCCACACTCACTCTGGGCCTAATGTGGCCTGGCCCCATTACACGATAGAGGCAGACACACAGCGAGAATAGGCCATTAGCCATAGATCAGGCTTTTGTTGGGAGATCAAAATGGCCTTTGAAAAAGCAACATTGGTTATTATTACATTAAAACACTGAAGATTTCCTTTTCGCCATTGCACTTTGAAGTGTACAGAGGAGTTAAAAGCCTGGATGAAGAGGAGTCCTATTTACAGTAACATTGTGACTTTTGTTCCTAAGCCTTTTTGGCAATGTCATTGAGAGGCCCAAACCCAATCTTTGATACCGTTCCCTGCCACACTGCCCACCTCCCTTCCTCCATTCCCCCTCTATCGCTCTCTCAGTGTGTCTGAGTAAAGAACAGAGAGCAGACACACTGGCTCAGATGGGATGGCTGGCGGCAAACCAACTGTAGGCAAAGGTAATCGGAAGCAGATGGGAAATTATTTGGTGACGAGCGTGAGGGAACAAGTTGCTTGCCTCCTGACAAAAAAATTACTAACAGGGAATTCAAAGCTCAAGGGGCTGAAAGAGAGATGGGAGAGAGTGTGCTGTTCAGTCCAGCTGGGAGAGCCATTCTTGAATACCAACACACTGGTTATGAATACGTGTAGGTGTGTGTTTGTATTTGTATGTGTAGGTGTGTATTTGTATTTGTGTGTGTGTGTATGTGTGTTTGGTTTTACTATCCTTGCTGGGACCAGAAGCCCTCACAAGGATAGTAAAACAAGGAAAGCTATTTTAGGGTTAGGTGTTAGGGTTAGGAGTTAGGGGTTAGGGGTTAGGAGTTAGGGGTTAGGTTAATGGTTAGGGAAAATATGATTTTGAATGAAAATGAATTATTTGATCCCCACAAGGCTAGTAAAAAAAAGTGTGTGTGTGTGAGAGAGAGGAGGGGGTTAGCCGACACAGAGAAGTAGGTGGGATAGATAGATGTAAGCTTAATGTGCCTCTGGTTCCCTGAGTCCCAGTGCAGCAGTGCAGCAGTTCATGGTATAATACAGTCCTAAAACACTAAGGGGGCTTTGTGTTCCAACTTAAATGTGGAGCAACTGTAAACCCCTCTCCTCTCTCCATCTCCACAGCCCTCCCTTGCTCCCTCTCTTCGCCCCTTCCGACCCCTCCCTCCAGGCTTTTTTCACTAATTTCCTGCTTGGCCAAACGCTCTTTTATTTTCATTACTTCTTGTTGGAGTCTAATTCTATTGTGGGGTTATTACACTTGCAGCAATATATCAAATGTGTCCATTAAAACTATTTCTCATCTTGTTTACTTATTAATCGGAACCCCTATGATTGCCTTTGTGTTTTAAAACAAGGCTACTTAAAAGCTTTACTGACTGTCTTCAAGTTCTCGCTACACTAATTAAATCCTTGCTCAGTTAGGAAACATAACAACAATTTGGTTGAATGGGGATTTTCACAATCTCTTTGAAAGTGATTTTGTCATTTGTCTTTGGGGGTCTGTTTTGCAACAGTTTTCCTTTCAGAAAGATAATATTGATGTGTTAAGCTTTTCAACATATCTACTGCATTGGAAAAGGCAGTGACAAGTATGTTTTTGCAGACTATCTATAGTGATGCTGCCAGGAAGCGTCCAGACAGAATTTAAAATACTAAACAAACCCATATGACACGCTCAATGTAAAGGCTCTCAGTCTCTCTAAGAATCGCAGATGCTAAGTGTCCCCTGCTCAGCTCCTAACACCACCCTCACTGTGCTCCTCTGAAGAAACCACTATGATTGTCCACTCCCCCCCTCTCTCCTTTCTGATGTCAGACTGACTCATCACTCCCTCATAGTATGTAATTTCTGAGTTATATTCAAGTAGGGGAGAGTGTGGCCTCGCCTCTTCACTATACTGTAAACACATCAACACTAAGTGAAAACTGGGAGCTCATGCAACACATAGCCTAGATACTTGTATCACCCTGACAGCAGTCATTCCCTCAGAAGTGGCTTCGAAAAGCAAGCTCAATTCACATGACTCCTCCATGTTAAGCCTTCCACAACAAACAACAGATGAGGTGATACAAATAATAGGGAGAATAAAGTAAGGGATCTGAGTCTAAACACTAGTGGCATTCCTCCTTCAATCCCCCCCCCCCCCCAAAAAAAAAAACTATCTGGAGATGAAAAGTGTGAACATAAACAATTTGGCTTGTCAGACAGCCAAGGATGCGCACTCTGAAAATGAGCCGTAGTCTAAGACAATATTTTCTGAGAGCTGGCTTCAGGTGAGCTGAGTCAGTCAGCAACTCTAGACCGTACAGAAGAGAGGCAGTTTAAGCATTGAGTTCTTGAGTTTCATATTTCTCATGCTACATACTCACAGACAAAGACAGACTACAGATTTGTCCATTCTCCTCAGTCAGTTGAGAGAGACCTAGGAACCTCACATGCAGCTCAAACACTGGGCAGCCCTACCATGGTGAAGCTACTGGATGTGAAAGGCATTCACAATATGACCAAAACATCGATACGTTTTGTGACACAAATCCTTTCCATACATTTTTTTATTTAACCAAGCAACACCATCATTGGATTTTGTTACAAAAGATGCCACAAGCCTAATGTCAGCACTAGTTCACTTCTGGGTCAGTCTCATAAATCTGATCATTGGCTGAGGAAGAAGAGCACTATGGGGGGGGGGGGGGGGGGTATCTGTATGGACTGCTTGTACCAGATATACAACTCTATGTTCAATGTTCAATGAATCACTATGCAACTCCTTCAAGGTACTTGATTTGTGTTTTTTTTGTAAAATATTTGTTTGAGGTGTGTGTGTGCATGTGTATGAGAGAGAGACAGAGAGAGTGACAGACAGACAGATATCACCCAAACACACAAATATTCATCAAAGACTTTTAAACAGTGCAGTAGTTCACTGATGTCTTGAAGAATCCACTTCTGCCTATTCTTTCTCCAACTCTTGCAGGAGCATTGCTTGCTCCCTCGCCCGTCAGAAACCCTCATAAGACTATGGGCATGTGCCATTTGACACTACATGCTACTGCTCCCAGGCATCAGACCAGCACCATCTCTCATCGCCCACAACCTATGGGTTCAGCTTTTCAAATAACAGTATCCATTTCACTCAACTATATGGGGAAAGTGTTTTGGATCCATGACAGTTTCTTCATTAAACTCAACGCAATTAAACAAAGAAATGACAACGACAATGGTGTTAATATACAATTCAAAATATTCTACTTTACTGAGAAATCAACCCGATCACAAAATATCATGGTCTGACTCTACCTGATAATTCCATGGTCATTTTCGAGTTGTGAAAAATTACTTTAAATAGCTGTAAAATCGATATGGAAGACTTCTAAAGAAGTCGTCAAGCATTTTTGCGGAATGGACTGTGCTCTCATAATTCAGCCTACAGAGAAGTGCACAATAGGTTAACGAAAGATGCGTTTAAAATAAGTTTAAAAATGAGAGTCCAGTACCTTTTTCATATCCCTGTCCAGGTTCACTATGGTTGCCTCTCAGGGTTTACGATGTCTTTCTCCTGTTCTCCTTTAAGACGTGTCAGTTGCCTTGAAAAGTTATGTCTGTATTGAGCCGAGGATCGTAGATGAGTGGACCTCTCCTGCTCCCAGGGTCCCACTGCCAAAGCGACGCGGTGGATGCCTGCTCGTTCGCTCGCTCTCACTTCTGCGTACTAGACCAGGAAGTGAAAATGGTAATGGTAGCGTCTATACGCACGGAGGAGCTACACCAAAGGTTTTTGGCTACAGAAAACAGAGGGGGCCCAATGTGATGTTTATAACACAACTACAACCAAACTTATGCAACAACATATAAAGACATACATTTTGTTCCAATGGACGTTTACAATATGATATTTCGATGAAAAAGTTCAGCTATACATCATGCTTGCAAGAAAAGCGACTTCCATAATAACCTGGTTTAAGAGACGGGAGAGAGGCTGGTTCTCATGGGAATTTTAATAAAATTAAACGTTTTATCAAAGACAACGCTATTTTTGATAAGCCAAATTCATTTTGTGAAAAACATTCTATAATATGTAGGATTTCCTACTTTCAGATTTTTCGAACTCACTTCTTCGTTTTCACTGGTGCAGTTTGCTATAGAACATTCACAGATTAAACACTGCAGAAACTCCGATTAGCTAAAAAGGATATGTTTTAATCGGAGTACTCATCAACTACGACTTTACCCAAAATAGGCCTATGGCATTTACATGACTAATGCAGGCATACCCAGAATGAGGTTGCACTGTCAGGTCTGGTGTGGAGACGTTGCTGTAGTAGGTTCTATTTGACCTAGTAGTACCAGTGGGTTATTATGATGACAGTGTAGTTACCTGAATAGTTAAAGTAGAAGTTCACTTTATTTTAACCAAATCTCTATTTTCAATGTACATTTATCTGCAATGTATATTTGATCTGCAATGTAATGCAAAATATGAAAAATATCTGAATTGTAAATGTATCCGCAATGTAAATTTATCTGCAATGTTTTATTCCATTTCGCTGCACAGCTGGTAGGGGAAAACATTTGATTTGCACAGAGTGGATCATAGCATTACGGATAAAGTCAGAGTGACACAATTTCATGTGGACAACATCTAAAGACCTGCATCACTAAACTGGTTGCGTTGTAATTTCTAAAAGGAAGTATTTGGGTGTTTTTGGAGCCTTTGTTCATGTTTTTCTGTGCAACTGCAGAACAAGCATGAGGAGTATATCACTGGTAGGGTAAGTTTCTCAAAAACAATTAAGTTCACAAAGATCTAGGCACTTCTATAATAATGCCATTAACATCAAAAATAGAGATTTGGTTCAAATATAGTGAACGTCTCCTTTAATCCAGACCGCCCTCTGTAGTTGATTTTGAGCATGGCCTTCTTCAAACTTTATTTTGTAAAGTATGGTAGGCAATGCATTGGCCCTGTTTTGAAATGTGGCCTCCAACATACAGTGCATTCGGAAAGCATTCAGACCCCTTTACATTTTCCACATTTTCCCTCATCAATCTACACACAATACGACATAATGACAAAGCGAAAACAAGGCAAAAAAACAAAACAGAAATACCTTATTTACATAACTATTCAGACCTTTTGCTATGAGACTCGAAATTGAGCTCAGGTGCATCCTGTTTCCATTGATCATTCTTGAGATGTTTCTACAACTTGAAACATGTGGTAAATTCAATTGACTGGACATGATTTGGAAAGGCACACACCTGTCTATATAAGGTCCCACAGTTGGCAATGCATGTCAGAGCAAAAACCAAGTCATGAGGTCGAAGGAATTTTAAAAATTGTATTTATTTATTTCACCTTTATTTAACCAGGTAGGCCAGTTGAGAACAAGTTCTCATTTACAACTGCTACCTGGTCAAGATAAAGCAAAGCAGTGCGACACAAACAACACAGAGTTGCACATGGGATAAACGAACGTATAGTTAATAACACAATCGAAAAATCTAAATACAGTGTGTGCAAATGTAGTAAGATTAGGAAGTAAGGCAAGAAATAGGCCATAGTGGCGAAATAATTACAATTTAGCAATTAAACAATGGAGTGATGGATAGGGCAGAAGATGAATGTGCAAGTAGAGATACTGGGGTGCAAAAGAGCAAAACAATAAATAACAATATGGGGATGAGGTAGTTGGGTGGGCTATTTACAGATGGGCTGTGTACAGATAAGCTGCTCTGACAGCTGATGCTTAAAGTTAGTGAGAGAGATATAAGACTCCAGCTTCAGTGATTTTTGCCATTTGTTCCAGTCATTGGCAGCAGAGAACTGGAAGGAAAGGCGGCCAAAGGGGAGTTGGCTTTGGGGATGACCAGTGAAATATACCTGCTATGGGTGGGTGCTGCTATGGTGACCAGTGAGCTGAGATTAGGCGGGGCTTTACCTAGCAAAGACTTATAGATGACCTGGAGCCAGTGGGTTTGGCAACGAATATGTAAGTGAGGGCCAGCCAACGAGAGCATACAGGTCGCAGTGGTGGGTAATATATGGGGCTTTGGTGACAAAACGGATGGCACTGTGATAGACTGCATTGAATTTGCTGAGTAGAGTGTTGGAGGCTATTTTGTAAATTACATCGCCGAAGTCAAGGATCGGTAGGATGGTCAGTTATACGAGGGTATGTTTGGCAGCATGAGTGAAGGATGCTTTGTTGTGGAATAGGAAGCCGATTCTAGATTTAATTTTGGATTGGAGATGCTTAATGTGAGTCTGGAAGGAGAGTTTACAGTCTAACCAGACACCTATGTATTTGTAGTTGTCCACATATTCTAGGTCAGAACCGTCCAGAGTAGTGATGCTAGACGGGCGGGTGCAGGCAGCGATCGGTTGAAGAGCATGCATTTAGTTTGACTTGCATTTAAGAGCAGTTGGAGGCCACGGAAGGAGTGTTGTATGGCATTGAAGCTCGTCTGGAGGTTTGTTAACACAGTGTCCAAAGAAGGGCCAGAAGTATACAGAATGATGTCATCTGCGTAGAGGTGGATCAGAGAATCACCAGCAGCAGAGCGCCAAGAGCTCCAAGAAAGGATTGTGTCGGGGCACAGATCTGGGGAAGGGTAGCAAAACATTTCGGCTGCATTGAAGATCCCCAAGAACACAGTGGCCTCCATCATTCTTAAATGGAAGAAGTTTGGAACCACGAAGACTCTTCCTGGAGCTGGCCGCCCGGCCAAACTGAGCAATCCTGGGCAGTGTGCCGGGAGGTGACCAGGAACCCGATGGTCACTCTGACAGAGCACCAAAGTTCCTCTGTGGAAATGGGAGAACCTTCCAGATGGACAACCATCTCTGCAGCACTCCATCAATCAGGCCTTTATGGTAGAGTGGCCAGAAGGAAGCCACTCCTCAGTAAAAGGCACATGACAGCCCGGTTGGATTTTGCCAAAAGGCACCTAAAGGACTCTCAGACCATGAGAAACAAGATTCTGTGGTCTGATGAAACCAAGATTGAACTCTTTGGCCTGAATGCCAAGCATCACGTCTGGAGGAAACCTGGCACCAGCCCTACGGTGAAGAACGGTGGTGGCAGCATCATGTTGTGGGGATGTTTTTCAGCAGCAGGGACTGGAAGACTAGTCAGGATCGATGGAAAGAGGAACTGCGCAAAGTACAGAGAGATCCTTGATGAAAACCTGCTCAGGACCTCAGACTGGGGTGAATGTTCACCTTCCAACAGGACAACGACACTATGCACACACCCAAGACAATGCAGGAGTGGCTTCGGGACAAGTCTCTGAATGTCCTTGAGTGGCCCAGCCAGAGCCCATACTTGAACCCGATCGACAATCTCTGGAGAGACCTGAAAATAGCTGTGCAGTGACGCTCCCCATCCAACCTGACAGAGCTGGAGAGGATCTGCAGAGAAGAATGGGAGAAACTCCCAAAATACAGATGTTTCAAGCTGGTAGCGTCATACCCAAGAGGACTCAAGGCTGTAATCGCTGCCAAAGGTGCTTCAACAAAGTACTGAGTAAAGGGTCTGAATACTTATGTAAATGTGATATTTCACTTTTTTTTTAATATAAATTAGAAAAAATGTCTAAACCAATTTTTGCTTCATCATTATGGGGTATTGCGTGTAGATTGATGAGGGAAAAAACAAATTAATCAATTTTAGAATAAGGCTGTAACGTTAACAAAATGTGTAAAAAGTCAAGGGGTCTGAATACTTTCCGAATGCACTGTATTTGAATGTTCCATCTAACCATTAAAACCTCCGTCATAGCCTCACTGCTGGAAGGTCGTGGTGGCAGGCTACAGGTGGAGACAGAAGATTGGGGCTGCTGTTTCAGATGGCTGTATAGAGAACTGCTGTCACTTCATGTAGCTGAGGTAAGGATGTAGGTTAGTTTCTCTTTGAAGATTCCTGGACTGTATCGATCAACCGACATAGTTTTCCTGCACCCTCACATTATCACTGATGCCTCTGCTCTGTCACCAGACTCAGCTACTCTCTCTCTGAGGCCAACCTGTCTAGCTCTGACTTCTCTTCCCTTGGTTCCAGTGAAATAGTTTATGGTGAGTGCATCTTAAGTCAGTCCTGTGTTTTTTATATACTTATTTGCAATAGAGTAAATAGGATTATATTTTTATATTTATATAACAAGGCTTTTGTCTTTCGGAGATGGAAAAAATCTAAAGTTGAAATGCTGTTACTTTAATCTACTTTGAAGTATACTAATACAATATTTTAGACTGAATTTATATCAATGATATATATAAAAGACTGTTCTGGAAATGTCTGTTCCCTTGTAACCAGTGCCTTGAACACATTTAAGTGTTAATACGTTTCTATTAGCAGAGTTTATGCTGTAACAAATGCTAAATGTGTTCACCACAGTGTGGCAAAGACATTCTAGCTGTGGCTTCAAAAGTAGAGATTATATTTATAAATAGTTGTTTTCATTGTGTATATGAATAGAAAGCCAAAAGGGGGTACGGTTTTCAAGTGGACACACCCAAGGGTTCTATGTGTGTTGTTTATTGCTTGTAACTTTCTATTTTATTTTGAGACTTGTTGGCACATGTAATCAGATAATTATTACAAAATAGATTACCAATACTGTGCTTTGTATGAAAATAAGGTGCTGTCTTTTTATATTATTTTTAAGAGACTCATTCTCGTCTAGATGACAGACCAACCTTCTGTGAGGTTTACGGACCTACTGTAATCCAGTTGAACCAATGGAATATCTAGAAAATACAACATGATTTGCCTGTTGAGATAGGTCCCTGGCTTAAACATGACTGGCTAAACTAGTGTCCTGAGGATCTGAGGACTTCTGGGCCCGTGTGTAGCTCAACTCTTTACAGAGATGCCACAACCCAGATCACTGAGACTGATGCGTTGTCGTTCCAGGGAAAGAGTTAGGGTTTACAAATACTTAATTATACTCTTAGGTTTGGTCTTAAGCTCGACTGGCTAAATATAGTTGGATGCGGGGCCACTGTCAGAAACCCAACAAGGCAACAGTAAGCACTTTGCAGGTTGCATGTTCATAAAACAAAAGCAGGAAACAAAATTCAAAAAGCTTTATTTGAAATCGACAATAATCTTCTACGTAGGCCCATAGGAAAAATATGCGCATTGGAGTCTCTTCGATTTTCCATTGACGTAATTAATTCATAAGGTAGCAGTCTGGCCCACTGACTTCATTTGTAAATTAACCTCTTACTAGAGACCTCCCATCATTTTAATGTAGACCTACGCTTGATGTTTGTAGGCCTATTTGTGTGGTTGTTTCTACAAAACACTGTAGGCGTTATTAAGCATCATGGTGTGGTTTATCTGTTCTAGAGGCCTAGAATTATAACAACATAAAGAATTGCTGCATTGAACACTTGTATATATTTGGACATGTTTTGATAAGCCTAACTTATTAGATGTTCGCCTGATTTAAAAAATGTTGTAGCCAAAGTAATGTAATGATTTAGGAATGTTTATGTTAGCGTAACTTACAAAACCGATACCCCTCCTGATATATAAAGTGTTTTGAATGATCATTTGAATCCAATTCAAAGACAAATAATAACCCACACTTTGTTTTATCTTACTATGATTATATTAAATACAAGGCAAATATGCATTATTATTGTTACAGTTCATGGCCATGAGCCAATGAACTAATTTAGCAACCCTGAGTCAACTGTTAATAGTTGATGAATGTCATGTCTTATAGCCAAACCAAAGACCCTCCATGCTATCCTCAGTGGATAGGGCATTCCATCTGTAGAGCTCACAGCCACTTGTACCTGCATTGGAAAAGCTGTGAGTCAGAACACAGGAGGGTTGCTATCTCCCCACTCTTTAAAGCTACAGCCTTCAGCCTGCCGAGGCTGGAACTGTATGCCCTGTACTGGCTCAGCTGTTAACCACAACCAACCTCCAGGCAAAGCACAGTATGAGAATACATGGCCTTCCATTGGAGAGTATAGACCTACAGCTGTTTTCGATGTGGTCCTAATGTCTGTTCTGAGGTGGAAGGAAAGCAAGATGAGGGAAGAGAATTGGGGTGTTCAAAAGCAAACAGCGTATTTATGCTCCAATTATTAAGTAGTGGTGAGACCTTTATGGTTTTGTCTGTGTTCACTCATAAATTCACGAAACTAGAAAATAAAATGTGGACATTTCCTAGTCAACAACTCTCTTGTTGACAATGCATCTTCTTCTCTGACATTGGTTTTGATGCTTAACATCTTTCAATTTTCATGGTAACTGACTTTTATGGTTACTTTCAAGTACTTTATTCTGTCATTCAGGGTTTTAGCTGTTCAATTCAGCTCATATAATACCAGGATAAAAATACAGGAAATAAAACTAAACACTAGTCAGTTCAGTTTGAGCCATTCACAACATGTAAAGACCACTGTCCTTTAACCGTGTGGTGAGGGGGGGGTTTGAAGTTCTCAGGCCATGGTGGAGTCTAAGTGCGTTGTGGCTCATTGCGGCTCTCTGTGGCTCTGTCTGTGTGTCCGCCGTGGATGTGGGCAGTCTGTCACAGGTACGCCCAGGAAACTGTGGTTGAATCACACTACACTTTTAGGCATAGACACAAGCTTCAGGTGATAGTCCTTACAATCTCCCCTTTTGACATACCCCCACCTCAGAGAATCATTTCACCAAGCACAGGACTTCAGATCGCTGAAACAAAAATCAAATTTTGTCCATGAAGAGTTCCCATAAGGAGCTAGTAATAATTGTGTAACATGTAATAAACTTAAGTTTAATTTTGGCAGGTCATTAACTGCAAAGCAAACCAAGGAAACCCCCCTAACCTATGACTCACACCAACAGATTGGAAAGCATGTTAAGCTAAAGCTTTCTTTTTCCAAAATGGGGGTGTCAATTGAAAAGATAAAGGGGAAGTTATATGACGACCGCAAATAGAAAACTACATCAAAGTATCACTATGTTAACTGATTCAATGCCTATCTTTATTTTGTCTACCAAGCTCCTTTTTGTAATTGTGTGTGATATGGTATCATGGTATCCATGTTTTGAAAGTTATCACGATACTCGTCTGTGTATTTCCCATCAACAGGCTTTTCTCGCTTGTTATCAAATAAAGCTAGCTCACAGTAGAACAGACACAAAATGCTGTGATACTAACCTGTAGTCTACACTTGGTTTATTTTACATTTCCTGATAGTCAGTTAAAAGCACAAGTTGGGGGCTTTACATCTGTTTGTTTTTGTATTTTCATTTATCTAAAAATTATATGTTGCCTTAATCTTCATGTAAATTAGTCACTAGTGTGTTGAAAAGCTTTGGAAACAGCAGCACCTGCTCAACGGAAGAGTGAGAAACTAAAGAGAGGTTGGAGAAGGAGGATGGGGGCGGTTGTCAACTTCCTGTTGTGGCTGCGCTTAACACCAGCCTGTGCCGGTGCAGAGAAACACACACTCCCTATCTCAATTACTGCACACTGAACAGCCCAACCACACACATACCTCAGTTACTCATCTGGGTCCATAAGATGGAGGCTCAATGTGAGTTATGATAAAGGCTGAAGACTGTACCTCATCAACAACCTCAATTAGAAAAACACATATACTGTAATTTGAATTTTGTTTTTTAACTAGTGGTCATCCATGATTATTTTCCATTCTCCTTATATAGATCTTCAACCAGGAGCCTCCAGCCATCTCCAACCCTTTTAACTGAGGAGTCTTCCCTCGTACTGCCTGAGGAGACACAGACATGGCGACAGACCCTGCGGCAGAGCTGCCTTTCTTCTACGGCAGTATCAGTCGTTTGGAGGCTGAGGAGCACCTGAAGCTGGCAGGCATGGCCGACGGGCTGTTTCTGCTGCGCCAGTGTTTGCGGAGCCTGGGCGGCTACGTGGTCTCCCTGGTGTGGAACGTGGACTTCCACCACTACTCTGTGGAGAAACAGCTCAACAGCACCTACTGTATTGCAGGTGGAAAGCCCCACTGTGGTCCAGCGGAGCTCTGTGAGTTTTACAGTAAGGATTCAGATGGTCTGGTGTGCACCCTGAGGAAGCCCTGTCTGCGCTCCCCAGACAACCCCATCAGAGCAGGCGTCTTTGATAACCTGAGGGACAACATGCTGAGGGAGTATGTACGACAGACCTGGAACCTGGAGGTGAGGGTTGGCTAAATTACATTTGAGTAATTTCACAGACGCTGTTAACCAGAGCAACTATCACAGGAGAGGCAGCAGGGCCTGAAGTCACATAAACACTGTCTCTGATGTAGTTTCCTGTCTGACTTTGTGTCTGTGTTCAGGGGGAGGCCATGGAGCAGGCTATCATCAGCCAGGCTCCACAGCTGGAGAAGCTGATCGCCACCACCGCCCATGAGAGGATGTCCTGGTACCACAGCAAGATACCTCGCCAGGAAGGGGAGAGGCGGCTCTACTCCGGGGCACAGCCAGATGGAAAGTTCCTGTGAGTCATGAAATGCATTTTAGTCAAACACTACACAAAGGTTCTAAAAACACCCACAACATAGTTTGATTTGGGTTTTTATTAATCAGAGTCAGAGACAGGGAAGAGTCTGGCACCTTTGCCCTTTCTTTGATGTACGGAAAAACGGCCTACCATTACCAGATCCTGCATGACAAATCAGGGAAGTACTCCATGCCAGAGGGAACCAAATTTGACACTGTGTGGCAGGTAGGCTGTTCTCTCTTCTCCAACAAATGAGTCCAAGTTTATTATGTCTGCTACCTAATGTTTAATACAAAGATAATTATCTTTCCCTGCCACTCTCCCTCCCTTCTGCAGCTGGTTGAGTATCTGAAGATGAAACCTGATGGGCTAGTGACAGTTCTGAGGGAACCGTGTGTGAACCGCAACAACACCAAACGTACTTAACCAACATTTTGTTGACAATCATCAAATTCTTCTTATTGTTTCACTAAACTTTGTCCCTCATGCCATTGAATTAATTTTCTTATTTCTCAAATCCATTTTCAGAGACTCCTGTTGTGCCCTCGGGGGTGAGTATCAAGAACATTTTCTAATTTCTCCATGGTAGATACTTTCTTTCCAATGTATTTATTGAGGCATCTGCTCAATGGCTTATTATTATTATTATTATATTACTATTAAATACAGTACATTTCTTTCAGAGGCGGCCCAGAACAAATGGATACACACCGCCACCTGGAGGTAGGTTAATAACATTACAACAGACACACATGGTCTTTCCCCCAAAACCCACACATACACAAATCACTAAGTTTGTCTTTAAGACAATTGTCTGTGGTTTTTCCTTTTCTTACAGTACCTCTGGGGGGCTCCAAGGAAATCAAGACTTCACCCCCCACAGACCGTCAGATGCTGCCCATGGACTGCAGTGAATTTGTCAACCCTTACCATGACCCCAATGACCTGAAGAAGTTCTTCATCAATAGGGAGCAGCTGATGATTGACGAGGTGGAGCTCGGCTCGGGAAACTTTGGCTGTGTCAAGAAAGGAGTCTTCAAGACAAATAAGTGAGAGGGGGGTGACCTGCTTTTTGGATGAATCAAACCAGAACATCAGATCCTGAGTTTAGAACCTATAACGTCAGCCTAGAGCCATTTATAACAATTGATAACTACCTTTTAGGTCAGAGGTTTCTCATTATTTTTACTGACAAAATTAGCTGATCAGGAAAAAATCTGGACCCCAGTTATAGGCTATAATTAGGAAAAACATGGGGCCTTGTTCATAACACCAATAATTCCTGTGTGGTTCCAGGGGCCACACTGATGTGGCCATCAAGGTGCTGAAGAGTGAGAATGAGAAGCTGGTGAAAGATGAGATGATGAGGGAGGCGGAGATCATGCACCAGCTGAGTAACCCTTACATCGTCCGCATGCTGGGGCTCTGCCAGGCTGAGTGCCTGATGCTGGTGATGGAGATGGCTTCTGCTGGGCCACTCAACAAGTTCCTCTTCACCAATAAGTAAGGCCAATTATTTCACACGTGTAGTACAATATATACAGTTTCATAAGGCATGTTATTCTCTTAGTAGTGACATTGATCATAGAGAGTTACGGAAATGCCATTAATGATAGCACTACTAATACTCAAACAATACCATGACATACTGTAATTTCCCAAAAGGTTTATTTGAGTTCCCTTTCTGTCCTTTTACCTCTCAGGGATAAGGTCACAGTGGAGAACATTGTGGGGCTGATGCACCAGGTGTCTATGGGAATGAAGTACCTGGAGGAGAAGAACTTTGTGCACAGAGACCTGGCAGCTCGCAACGTCCTTCTGGTCAACCAACAGTTTGCCAAGATCAGTGACTTTGGTCTGTCCAAGGCTTTGGGTGCTGATGACAACTATTACAAGGTAGGAGTCTCTTGCACATGTCATGTGCTATAATCTTGGTCTGTTTTATATAGTCAAATGCTGCAGTTCTTTATACATTATTCATGTGGTATGGTATGTGTGTGTGTGCGTGCGTGCATGGGTACATAGGCACGCACAGCAGGAAAATGGCCGCTGAAGTGGTATGCTCCAGAATGCATGAACTTCCACAAGTTCTCCAGCAAGAGTGATGTCTGGAGCTTTGGTGTCACCATGTGGGAAGCCTTTTCTTACGGAGGAAAACCATACAAGGTACAATCTGTACAGCACCTGCAAGACATATAACCACAATATAGTTAAATGTTTATACTGTATTATAAACTGGGTGGTTCGAGCCCTGAATGCTGATTGGGTGAAAGCCGTGGTATATCATACCGTATACCACGGCTATGACAAAACGTTTCTTTATACTGGTCTAA
This sequence comes from Salvelinus fontinalis, assembly GCF_029448725.1. Taxonomy (NCBI): domain Eukaryota; kingdom Metazoa; phylum Chordata; class Actinopteri; order Salmoniformes; family Salmonidae; genus Salvelinus; species Salvelinus fontinalis. The sequence goes on along the minus strand of NC_074669.1, from coordinate 39,692,882 downwards.
TTACATTTGTTACCAGTTTATAATAGCAATAAGGCACCTCGGGGGTTTGTGGTATATGACCAATAAAGCACTGCTAAGGGCTGTATCCAGACACTCCGTATTATGTCATGCAGAAGAACAGCCCTTGGCCATATACCTCATCCCCTCGTGCTTTATTGCTTAAGTAACAGCCTCCAACACAGTACTGTCTAGATTAACTTAATCTGGGTCTTCACCAAATATGATCAGAAAATGAAAGGTCCGGAGGTGATCAGTTTCATTGCCAGTGGGAGCCGGATGGAATGTCCGTCTGGATGTCCAGATAGAATGTATGCACTGATGAAGGACTGCTGGACATACAAGTAAGTGAGAAACTAGAGAACCATTCATTTTCACACCACATTTGAAGTAGGCTACTAGGCCACACCGCTGCCCATTTAAAAGTAGATGCATCACATCTAAAGTGTCTGACGTTTCTCTTCTCAGACACGAGGACCGGCCAGGCTTTGTGAAGGTGGAGGAGCGCATGCGAGTCTTTTATTACTCCATATCCAACAAAACTCCACCTGAGGTGACCGCAGACGCTGCTGAGCCTCTCAAGTAGACCAGGGACAACAGACGCTCGGTCCCCCCGCCATACAATGCATTCTTTGAGATAGACAAAGAGCCTCTTATGAATTAGTCTGGGCACTAGCTGACAGCTTCAGCAACAGGCAGCTACAGTAAACAGCTAAACAAGCCTTATGACACAAATGTGAGTTTGTAATTAAAGTCATTCTTGTGAGGATGCTCCTCTTCTGAAAGGTAGCTCAAGACTGCATAACCTGAGGTTTGGAATAGTTTGAAAGAAACGCTTCACAAAGAATTGTGCATTGTAAAATTGCATTTTGAAAGTGTAATGATTCCTTGAGAGTACTTATACTATAGGTCTAGTGTGAATTATATTTAAGTGCTTCAGCTCTGTATACATTCCTTAATATGTCATGATTAAACATTTTCGCAGAATATGGTGTATCTATATCAAGTAATTGGGAAAATAATTTGTGAATGAATTATGAAAAGTAAAAAGGCCAGAAACATCGGCTCAAACGGGCAATCTGCAGTTGCTACAGTACATCCATTTTTGGACTTATAAATGAATGATATGTACCCTTTGATTCTTGAAGAATATATCTTATAAATTAATGATATATGCCCTTTGATTCTTGAAGAATATATCTTGTAAATTCCTCATGAGCTTAGCTCAGCTGTCGTACCCAATCAGAGCCAAAATATAAGCTTGTTTTACTCCAATTTTTGTAAACAAAGTAAATGTAAACAAACACTATATAGCCTCAAAACATGATTAAAACTATACTGAACAACAATATAAATGCAACATACAATAGTTTCAAAGATTTTACTGAGTTGCAGTTCATATAAGGCAATCAGTCAATTGAAATAAATTCATTAAGCCCTAATCTCTGGATTCCACATGACTGGAAACACGATATGCATCTGTTGGTCACAGATACTTTGGGGTGTGGATCAGCAAACCAGTCAGTATCTGGTGTGACCACCTCATGCAGCGCGACACATCTCCTTTGCATAGAGTTGATCAGGCTGTTGATTGTGGACTGTGGAATGTTGTTCCATTCCTCTTCAATGGCTGTGCGAAGTTGCTGGATATTGGAACTGGAACACGCAGTAGTACATGTCGATCCAGAGCATCCCAAACATGCTCAATGGGTGACATGTCTGGTGAGTATGCAGGCCATGGAAGAACTGGGACATTTTCTACTTCCAGGAGTTGTGTACAGATCCTTGCGACATGGAGCTGTGCATCACATGAGGTGATTGCAGCGGATGAATGGCATGACAATGGACCTCAGGACCTCATCCCGGTATCTCTGTGCATTTAAATTGCCATCGATAAAATGCAATTGCGTTCATTGTCCGTAGCTTATGCCTGCCCATACCATGCCTGCCCATACCAACACCAACGCCACCATGGAGCACTCTGTTCACAACGTTGACATCAGCAAACCACTCACCCACACAACACAATCTGCCCGGCACAGTTGAAACTGGGATTCAACCGGGAAGAGCACACTTCCCCAGTGTGCTAGTGGCCATCGAAGTTGAGCATTTGCCCACTGAAGTCGATTACGACACCAAACTGCGGTCAGATCAAGACCCTGGTGTAGACGATGAGCATGCAGATGAGCTTCCCTGAGACGGTTTCTGACAGATTGGGCAGAAAGTCTTTGGTTGTGCAAACCCACAGTTTCATCAACTGTATGGGTGGCGGGTCTCAGACGATCCTGCAAGTGAAGAAACTGGATAGTCCTGGGCTGGCGGGATTACACATGGTCTGAGGTTGTAAGGCCGGTTGGACATACTGCCAAATTCTCTTAAACGATATTGGAAGCAGCTTATGGTAGAGAAATTAACATTAATTTCTCTGGCAACAGCACTGGTGGACATTCCTGCAGTCAGCATGCCAATTGCACTCTCCCTCAAAACTTGAGATATCTGTGGCAATGTGTTATGTTGTGTGACAAAACTACACATTTTAGTGGCCTTTTATTGTTCCCAGCACAATGTGCACCTGTGTAATGACCATGCTGTTTAATCAGCTTCTTGTCAGGTGGGTGAATTGTCTTGGCAAATGAGAAATGCTCACTAACAGGGGTGTAAACAAATTTGTTCACAACATTTGAGAGAAATAATCTTTTTGTGTGTATGAAACATTTCTGGGAAATTTTATTTCAGTTCATGAAACATGGGACCAACACTTTACATGTTGCTTTGATATTTTTGTTAAGTGTACTTTCCCCAAGTGAAGGTTCTTCTCCATGAATTAACGATAGAAGTAGCTGATAACGGGCTACATAGACACTGATAAGACAATTCGAAGGGGGAAACAGAGCATGTACATTTGAAGTCGGAAGTTTACATACACTTAGGTTGGAGTCATTAAAACTCATTTTCAACCACTCCACACATTTCTTGTAAAAAACTATAGTTCTGGCAAGTCGGTTAGGACATCTACTTTGTGCATGACACAAGTAATTTTTCTAACAATTGTTTACAGACAGAATATTTCACTTATAATTGACTGTATCACAATTCCAGTGGGTCAGAAGTTTACATGCACTAAGTTGACTGTGCATTTAAACAGCTTGGAAAATTCCAGAAAATTATGTAATGGCTTTAGAAGCTTCTGATAGGTTAATTGACATCATTTGAGTCAATTGGAGGCATACCTGTGAATGTATTTTAAGGCCTACTTTCAAACTCAGTCCCTCTTTGCTTGACATCTTGGGAAAATCAAAAGAAATCAGCCAAGACCTCAGAATTTTTTTTGTAGACTTCCACAAGTCTGGTTCATCCTTGGGAGCAATTTCCAAACGCCTGAAGGTACCACGTTCATCTGTACAAACAATAGTACGCAAGTATAAACACCATGGGACCACGCAGCCATCACACCGCTCAGGAAGGAGATGCGTTCTGTCTCCTAGAGATGAATTTACTTTGGTGCGAAAAGTGCAAATCAATCCCAGAACAACAACAAAGGACCTTGTGAAGATGCAGGTACAAAGTATCTATATACACAGTAAAACAAGTATTATATCGCCATAATCTGAAAGGTTACTCAGCAAGGAAGAAGCCACTGCTCCAAAACCGCCATAAAAAAAGCCAGACTACGGTTTGCAACTGCACATGGGGACAAAGATCATACTTTTTGGAGAAATGTCCTCTGGTCTGATAAAACAAAAATAGAACTGTTTGGCCAAAATGACCATTGTTATGTTTGGAGGAAAAAGGGGGAGGCTTGCAAGCCGAAGAACACCATCCAAACCGTGAAGCACGGGGGTGGCAGCATCATGTTGTGGGGGTGCTTTGCTGCAGGAGGGACTGGTGCACTTCACAAAATAGATGGCTTCAGGAAAATTATGTAGATATATTGAAGTAACATCAAGACTTCAGTCAGGAAGTTGAAGCTTGGTCGCAAATGGGTCTTCCAAATGGACAATGACCCCAAGCATCACAAAGCCCTGACCTCAATCCTATAGAACATTTGTGGGCAGAGCAAGGAGGCCTATAAACCCGACTCAGTTACACCAGCTCTGTCAGGAGGAATGGGCCAAAATTCACCCAACTTATTGTGGGAAGCTTGTGGAAGGCTACCTGAAACATTTGACCCAAGTTAAACAATTTAAAGGCAATGCTAGCAAATACTAATTCAGTGTATGTACATTTCTGACCCACTAGGAATGTGATGAAAGAAATAAAAGCTGAAATAAATCATTCTCTCTACTATTATTGACATTTCACATTCTTAAAATAAAGTGGTGATCCTAACTGACCTAAGATAGGGAATGTGTACTAGGATTAAATGTCAGGAATTGTGAAAAACTGTGTCATGCCCGTTGGAAGAAGTGGACCAAGGTGCAGCGTTGTGAGCGTACATTTTCTTTTATTATAGTAAATGTCACCAACAAAACAAGAAAACAAAGAAACGACCGTGAAGCTTAACAGGGCATTAGTGCCACTAACAAAGATAACTACCCACAAATGCGAAAGGAAAAAAGTCTGCCTAAGTATGATTCCCAATCAGAGACAACGATAGACAGCTGCCTCTGATTGAGAACCACACCCGGCCAAACACAAAGAAATAGAAAACATAGAAATAAAGAAACTAGAATTCCCACCCTAGTCACACCCTGGCCTAACCAAAATAGAGAATAAAAGCCTCTATGGCCAGGGTGTGACAGTACCCCCCCCCCCCCCCCCCCCTCAAAGGTGTGGACTCCGGCCGCAAAACCTGACTCTAAAGGGGAGGGTCCGGGTGGGCTTCCGGCTCTGGTGCGGGACGTAGACCCCCCTCCATCTCTGGCTCCCCCCACTTTGGTGGTGTCTCTGGTGCGGGGACCCTCGTTGCGGGCCCCGGACTGGGGACCCTTGTTGCGGGCCCTGGACTGGAGACCGACGCTGGAGGCTCCGGACTGGAGGCCGTCGTTGGAGGCTCCGGACTGGGGGCCGTCGCTGGAGACTCCGGACTGGGGACCGTCGTTGGAGGCTCCGGACTGGGGACCGTCGCTGGAGGCGAGGGGTGTATCTTTTCTATAAAAGATTCTAAGAAGTGTTTTGTAAGCACTCTCAGAGAATTCATTTATAGACACTGAATTGATCTGAGAGTCAAAAAGGGCTATGGTGAAGCTCATATATAATTAAAGATGGACTTTATAATATAACTCTGACTTGTGTGTGGTTTGCTCTCTCATCATTGAGTAATACAGGAAATTACCACGACAGGTACAATTCAAGGAACCTCCAAAGAGACTGAAAATGTTTATCTCCACAAATCTTTACAGGAAACCTAGAGATTACTATTCCCAACTACAAAAGACGTGGTAAGTGTTCATGACTTTTATTTAAACGGAACACGAGAACAAAATAACAAAACGAAACCGAAACAGTCCTGTCAGGTGCAGAAAACACTAAACAGAAAATAACTACCCACAAAACACAGGTGGGAAAATGCTACCTAAGTATGGTTCCCAATCAGAGACAACGATAGACAGCTGTCTCTGATTGAGAAACATACCCGGCCAAAACAAAGAAATACCAAAACATAGAAAAATGAACATAGAATGCCCACCCAAATCACACCCTGACCAAACCAAAATAGAGACATTAAAAAAAGGGCGTGACATACACCAATAAAAAATTCATTTAGTGACAGAATATGGAGAATGAACAGAGCACATCTTCAAGACCTGAAATGTATTAAATACGTAAACAAAAAAATAAAGACCTTTACCATTACAAATGTAGACATATAAGACAGAGAATAGCCGACCACCTAAATAATTTTGGATACCTTTAAGGCGTACATTAGGGGAATGATAATCTCATACAAAAATTCAATCTGAGTTTGAAATTAAAATGAAAGAAACATTTTAAATAAATTACTATCTTAGAATAATACCATAAAAAATCTTTACAAGGCAAAGAAGAAAATATAACTTCTGAACTTAAGCAGGAGTATGATGTTTTACTTTTGAAGAGAGCCAAAAACTACAGGTTAAACTCAACTGAATCATACTATTTAATGGCAAATAAACATGGTAAACATTTTGCAGCCCTCACAAAACGAATAAATGCCAAACCAGTTATAATTTTAAATGATAAGGACACAAATGCTTGAATTAGAAACAACAACTCCATTAATAACAATTTAAAAGCTTCTATGAAAATCTACATAAATCAGAATTAAATAACAGTTTGACTGATCATACAGCCTTCTTAGACTCAATAACGCTGAACCAACTATCAGCAGACAAAAAAAATCACACAAATTTGAAATCACACAAAAATAAATATGAGACACTGTTGAAGCATTCGCACGGAGAAAAGCACCAGGTATGGATGGCTTTCCCATATCATTTTATTTGAGTCAGTTTTTAATTGAGGGTTACTCAAATGACAACACACGTCACTCAATTCAGTGGTTCTAAGTTCCATGTATCATACAGTTATTTCAGTTATATTAAAACCAGGAAAATCCGGAGAGTCCCCTGCAGATTACAGACGCATAAATGTAATAAATTATGACAATAAAATAATTACAAAACTCAAAAGCAACAGAATGGCAAAAGTGTTGATACATTTTAATCAATCAGGGTTGGTTAAAAATAGACATTTACAAACAAATACAAGAACATGTTTCAGTATAATGCAATACACTAAAAAACAAGATATAGATTTATCAATAATGGCTGTTGATGCCGAAAAGGCTTTCAACCGACTTGAATTACCTTTTCTATTCAAAACCAAGTTTACATTTGAAATAATAGATTTTATAAAAATATTATATAAATTTCCTAAAGCTAAGCTATACACAAATAATACATTATCTGATTCATTTGCTTTAGAAAGGGGGACAAGACAGGGATGTCCTCTCTCACCCCTCCTGTTTGCAGTGGCAATTGAACTGCTTGCAGAAAGAATTAGACAGGAACCAAACGTAACAGGTATCAGTATTGGTAAACATGAATAAACTAACATTATTTGCAGACAATCTCCTGATATACCTGACAAATATTGATAACTGAATGCCCCCCTTGTTAAACATATTTTCAGAAGGCTCTAAAATCTCAGCATATAAAATGAAGGTGGAAAAAATGAAATAATGGCAATAGGAAAAATTAAAATTATAACTAATGATCATGTAAGTGGAGCACAAAAAATATTCAATATTTAGGATGCTTAATAAGTGACAACAAACAAAGATAATTTTATCCCATTACTCAACATGAAAGCAGATCTAATTAAATCGAACAATATTCCCATAAATCTTACAGGTAGAATAAACCTCTTTAGAATGGCATGGCTCCCAAAGTTTCTATATTCTATATTTATTTTTCCTACCTAAGACATTATTTTAAAAGTGTACTTGACATAACAGACTTTATATGGGCAAATAAACTTCACAGAATAAAAAGCAAAGTTTTACATCTGGGTGGTTTTAACTTTCCAAACCTGTGACTTTATCAACTCACCCCCCAAAGGCTTTACCTTGCGACATATTGTTAAATGCACTAAAGAGGAACAATGGGTACATATTGAAGATGTCATGCACATCCCCAGAACATTTTCACGTGTCTATTTTCAATCGATAAAGCTAAGAACATGAACAACTTCATAACACTATAACAATATGGAAGAAAATGAAACAGATTCTACTAGAACCAATATCACTCCTCTAAAAACACACACATATGGAAAAATCCTTGGATAGCTTTTCAGAATGAACTGATAAATTGGCCCACATGGGGGAAAAAACAAAGGCATAGAAACCATAGATGACTTGGTAATAGGAAATACATTTATTTCCATGACAAAATTAAAAAGCCATTTTTGACTGACCAATGTAGACATTCTCAAATACATGCAACTTAATTAAATACAAAGAAAAACCTGTCAAGCTCACTTAGATCTTGCTGTGAAACTGTGTGTGTGTGTCAGTGTACTGTGTTTCTATGTCCTGAATGTAAACACATTTTGCTTTCACAATTTAACATTTGTTAAACAGCACCCCCGGTAGGCTACTGCAACCAGGAAACTCGGAAATGTCCAACTTGCTAACAGACTGGTCCTAGTTATACACGTGCCGTGTACACCAGTAATCGAGTAAAACGTCCAAGTTTCCGAGGTCAGACTATCTTTGAACGCGGCACTAATATAAAACGAAAAACTGTATGTGCGCCTGCTTGGTCCGTGTAAAGTGACGTAAAATCAGAGGAAGTGCTTGTTATTTATTTATTTATGGTAGTGAGGGGCTTATTTTAGTTGCCTAAGTAAAGACTTGGCGCTATGTTCAGAACTACTGACGTTATACATGAATTAAAATGTAGCCGTTGTTATACATTTAAAAACGATTAGCAAATTTTATTATATTCAAGAGAACACAGCAAGGGAAGGAACATTAAAGTGGAACAAGTAAGTGATAACGTTAGCCTATCTAAGTTTCCGGGGAAATTGGTTGCGTTTACGGTCAGCAATTTACTCCCATTATTTCTACGTTAAATTATATAATGAATAACATGTTTTAAGGAGTAGTTTGTGGTTACCTTTATCACGCGAACAGCAAGAAGTGAGATTGTTATCCTTTTTTCTCTCGTGAATAAACTTGGCGCCCTCATCTTTGAAGCATCGTAGCATCAGCGCTCCGGCTACCGCTAGGATACATCATGGACTAAAGTTAGCTTCTATACTTAGTTTAACTTTTGCTCCTGACCACTTTTTCTGTCTGCTGGCTAGATATAGTCATATAAGTAACCTCAATATATGACATGGCGTTATTGTCTGAGGTCACTTCATAAAGTTGTGCAAGGTTGTACATGCTGTCTCGCTTGCATGAACCAGGCCTTAATGTATTGTGAAAAGTAGGAAATTACTCAAATAGCTTGCAACAAATTGTAACTACATTCAAACAACCCTCACTTTTTGCAACGTGGTAACTAACTCTGTGACAATACTCACTTTGCAACATTGTAACTGATTGGAGTTATTCTTCTCGAAGTTGATGTTCAGGTTATGTTGGAGGACAGACTTCCTTGAATTTACCACTCTTTGGACAGCAATGTGTTACATATTTTGGTTAGTGAAATATGGTTTATTAATTTGATTAACTGATTAATCAAAAAACATTTGTTATTAATTTTCAATAATGGATCGAGACACCACAAACACTTACACTATTATGCATTTGTATCAAACAACAGAACGAATGGTGATGCATATTTGTAAAATGTTACAGATTTATAAAAGCGCCACCAATAAATACATTGTGGGCCTACGTTGTTGGCATTGCAGCACCAGACTGAATACTGCACGTTACTGCTAAATTGGACAATATGGAATATATGTGAATCTAACACACAATCATTTTTTCCATCTCTCTGATTTGACCCTTCATCAGCCTCAGGACCAAAACCAGCTGCGAGACAAATACAACCATTGTATAACGGCTCCACTGTTGTTTATATCTCCTCGTTCTAACCAGTAAATCATTCATTAAGACATAAACAAACCGACACATGCAACAATGTCCATGGCCCTGAAGCAAGTCTTCAACAAGGAGAGGACATTCCGGCCGAAGCGCAAGTTTGAGCCCGGGACACAGCGCTTTGAGCTGCACAAGAAGGCCCAGGCGTCTCTGAATGCAGGCCTGGACCTGAAGCAGGCGGTGGCGTTGCCCCATGGAGAGGACCTTAATGACTGGGTGGCTGTTCACGTGGTGGACTTCTTCAACCGCATCAACCTCATCTACGGCACCATCAGCGACTCCTGCACCGACCAGACCTGCCCCATGATGTCCGGAGGGCCCAAGTATGAGTACCGCTGGCAGGACGAGCACAAGTACAAGAAGCCCACAGCCGTGCCAGCCCCAAAATACATGAGCCTGCTGATGGACTGGATCGAGGTACAGATCAACAACGAGCACATCTTCCCCACCAACGTCGGTATGTACGAAGAATGATAACTAGGTAGATGGGATCTGTTATTTGGCTATTCATGATGATGATAAATAGGTCTGAATCATCTTCATGGGCTGAATTCCTTGAGTTCTCTGTCATTATAAAGTGCAACAGCTGTATCAGTTAATCTACTATAATTCAGAAATTCTTAACCTTCCGTTCTTCACGTCCTCCCACCACACATAACTTGGCGTCTGACTAGCTGTAGAAACAGCCAAGCAATGACTTTAGAAATGGTCACACAATCTACAGTAGGGTATAAATAGAAATGCATGTGCACATTTTAAAAAAAATGCTATTAGATTATTGTAAGAGGATAAACTGATAACTTAATCAATTCTTGATGGATGAAGGGAAATCTGAATCCCCTGCCCTAGGGGTGGTAATTTCCAAGGCTCACATATCTCAATCAAGTGATATAAGCATGATCCTCCAGTACACAAGAAAATAACATCCCTCACTTGATTTACAAAAACATAGAATATTTATATCAATTATATTTGCACCCAATGTAATATTTAAAGTTGAGAATTAATCTGACAATTAAACTGAACCAACCACAGAGATGAGGTTGAGAGCATGACCACATTTGTGTTTACTTTACATGTCCCCGGAGGACACGTCTTAATCTTTTTTGCCATCTTATGTTTGGTTTTTGAAGGTACTCCCTTCCCAAAGACCTTCATGCAGGTAGCTAAGAAGATTTTGTCTCGCCTGTTCCGTGTGTTCGTCCACGTCTACATCCATCACTTTGATCGTGTGAACCAGATGGGTGCAGAGGCCCACGTCAACACCTGTTACAAGCACTTCTATTACTTTGTAACGGAGTTTAACCTCACAGACCACAAGGAGCTGGAGCCACTGGTGAGTGAGAAAAAAATATTGAATTGTCTATCTTGTAGGAAGGCGAGCATAAATTGTAATTTTCATATATTTTCTTACATGTTTGTTTTGCAAAGGAAGCTGAAAGGAAGTTATGATGCCTATATTGCACCCTAGAATTGTGATGTTTACAAGCACATTTGTGTACTTTTGCTATCATAATGTTGGCATCACTCCTGCCCCTACAGAAAGAGATGACATCACAGATGTGCCACTAACGGAGCACCATTGACCACTTGACAAATTCCAGCTTGAAGACTAGTTCCGTCCATATAGAAGACTGAAACAGGAAACCAAATCTAAAATAGTCTTTATTTTTATAAACAAGTACAACAATCTTTTTTAACCATGTAGGTTTGTTTAACCAGGAGCCTTGTAAGGCATTCTCTTCATTTTAATTTTTTGAATTTGAGCACAGTATTAAGAGATTTTACTTTTTTTAAATTTGAAGTTGAATCAGTCCTGTAATTTAGTTCTTGTTCTCTTATCTAAAATGAATATATGTTTGTTTGTACATATCTAAGATTGTAGTATGTGGCCACTGAGACATTAAATGTACTCAGTGTTCCTGCTCTAAACTGAGTGTCATATGTTTAATTATGAAATGGGTAGTTTTGATCGTGGATGCTGATTAGACGAGCAGCATTCGAAGCCGTGCAGTATTGTCATACATTGTTATTTTTCCAGAATATACATTCAAACTGGTATATTGTTTGTGTATTACATCTATTCAATGGTGTTGTTTTGTAAAATAACTGAGAACAAGGCCTGTGGAGTGAGGCCAATCAAGGTAGTAAAACAGTCATGCAGGTCTTATGTTAGTCCACAAGGTGGCGAAAGGAGCACACATAAATACGGCTGGTGAAAGGCAGTGTTAAATACCCCATAACTCAAATGAAAAACATATCTGCCTACCTCAGTACCATGCAAATACAGTTTTAAGGACACCTTAGGGAATATAAGGTTACTTTTTAAGTTAAGGTTGTCTGTTGGCGGTGATTGATCTGGACTAGCCCTACGTTTGAGTAAAAGCTTCTTTAAATAATATTCCAAACATAGTAGTCCTGAAGTGAACTGAATATGTTTCATCCAGGTGTGCTGATTGTTCACTGATCTCCTTTGTTAGTATTGTCCCAGTTTGAATAAGGAGAAATCAAATGAATGCCATATTGCAGGGTTGCCCAACTGTTGTTGGACCTAAAAGACTTAAAAACACCAACTCACCTAGTCATTTTAATTCTGGAAATCTTTTCCAAAGTATTCCCACGCACAGTAAAGAGAGACCGTTGAAGTCGGAATTTACATACACTTAGGTTGGAGTCATTAAAATCCGTTTTTCAACCACTTCACACATTTCTTGTTAACTTGCCAAATTTCTAGTTTGTTATCTACTCTGTGCATGACACAAGTCATTTTTCCAACAATTGTTTACAGACAGATTATTTCACTTATAATTGACTGTATCACAATTCCAGTGGGTCAGAAGTTTACATGCACTAAGTTGACTGTGCATTTAAACAGCTTGGAAAATTCCAGAAAATTATGTCATGGCTTTAGAAGCTTTTGATGGGCTAATTGACATAATTTGAGTCAATTGGAGGTGTACCTTTGGATGTATTTCAAGGTCTACCTTCAAACTCAGTGCCTCTTTGCTTGACATGGGAAAATCAAAAGCAATCAGCCAAGACCTCCGACAAGAATTGTAGACCTCCACAAGTTTGGTTCACCCTTGGGAGTAATTTCCAAATGCCTGAAGGTACCACGTTCATCTGTACAAACAATAGTACGCAAGTATAAACACCATGGGACCACGCAGCCATCATACCGCTCAGGAAGGAGACGCGTTCTGTCTCCTAGAGATGAACGTACTTTGGTGTGAAAAGTGCAAATCAATCCCAGAACAACAGCAAAGGACCTTGTGAAGATGCTGGAGGAAAACAGTACAAAATGATCTTTCTCCACAGTAAAACGAGTCCTATATCGCCATAACCTGAAATGCCGCTCAGCAACCTGAATTTCCGCTCAGCAAGAAAGAAGACTCTGCTCCAAAACCGCCATAAAAAAGCCAGACTACGGTTTGCAACTGCACATGGAGACAAAGATTATACTTTTTGGAGTAATGTCCTCTGGTCTGATGAAACAAAAATATAACTGTTTGTCCATAATGACCATTATGTTTGGAGGAAAAAGGGAAGCTTGCAAGCCGAAGAACACCATCCCAACCGTGAAGCACGGGTGTGGCAGCATCATGTTGTGGGGGTGCTTTGCTGCACTTCACAAAAGAGATGGCATCATGAGGATGGAAAAGGATGTGGATATATTGAAGCAACATCTCAAGATATCAATCAGGAAGTTAAAGCTTGGTTGCAAATGGGTCTTCCGAATGAACAATGACCCCAAGCATACTTCCAAAGTTGTGGCAAAAGGGCTTAAGGACAACAAAGTCAAGGTATTGGAGTGGCCATCACAAAGCCCTGACCTCAATCCCATAGAAAATGTATGGGCAGAACTGAAAAAGCGTGTGCAAGCAAGGAGGCCTACAAACCTGACTCACTTACGCCAGCTCTGTCAGGAAGAATGGGCCAAAATTCACCCAACTTATTGTGGGAAGCTTGTGGAAGGCTACCCAAAACGTTTGACCCAAGTTAAACAATTTAAAGGCAACGCTACCAAATACTAATTAAGTGTATGTAAACTTCTGACCCACTGGGAATGTGATGAAAGAAATAAAAGCTGAAATAAATAATTCTCTACTATTATTCTGACATTTCACATTCTTAAAACGAAGTGGTGATCCTAACTGACCAAAGGCAGGGAATCTTTACTAGGATTAAATATCTGGAATAGTGAAAAACTGAGTTTAAATGTATTTGGCTAAGGTGTATGTAAACTTCCGACTTCAACTGTACATGTGCAAGATGGCGTCGACAGATCGACCAGCTCTGCTTCTAGCTCCTATATTTCTTACAAGCATTTTGCTACACCCGCAATAACATCTGCTAAATGTGTATGTGACCAATAAAATATAATTTATGTGATCGTATACAAATGTATGCAAGGTTTAGAATTATTATTTTTTTGTCAAATGGTATATCTGTATGATCTTCTTGTGGTCAAATCGCTGTCTACAAATTATTTCTAATTACGTTCCGGACATCTGACCATCTGCCAAAAATCGGCTTGCGGCTTAATCTAGTTAATGATCCCTGACATGGGGTGGGCTGACCAATAATATACCCATTCAGTGCACATTTGAGCAATTGTACATTTCCCTGGTGGGAATTTCGTGGAGAAGGTATTGGGTCGGCAAGCTGTATCATGTGTTGTCTCTGGTACCTACAACTTACTATAATTACATTTGATTTAGCTTAAAACGTGTAGTTATTTTCAATAAGCTGTGCACCCACACCCACGATACATACACACATATACATTAGTGGGCATGTAGACCCCCCTGAAAAAAACACAAGAGACACACTTACATGTTTGTTTTGGTTTTAATTCCTCCACAGTTATTACTGTAGTTGAGGTCTATATGATGTAAGTACTTACTGCAAGTATGTTGTTTAAATGAATTAGTTATATCGCTATGTTGTGAGCTACTACACATTAAAAACGGTGTCAGTGTACAGACAGCTGGTTGTTAATGTATAGTGAGCGTTCTGATTCATGTCAGTCATACATCACTCAGGTGATTGGGAGTGAATGATTAGCCTGTTACAAGTGCTTAGCAAAATTTTGGAAAAAACTGTTTGATCTAATACAAAGTTATTTTACAGAAAACAAATTAAGAACAGACTTTCAACATGCTTATATGGAAGGGCACTCAACATGCTCGGCAATGACACAAATGACTAATGACTGATAGAAGATTGTGGGGGCTGTTTTGTTACACTTCAGTGCAGCTGTTGATGTCATTGATTATTACCCATTGCTGAAAAAACATAGGTGTTATGGATTTGCATCCTCTGCCTTATTATGGATTGAGAGATACCTATCTAATAGATCTCAGAGGGTTTTCATCAATGGAAGCCTCTCATGCAAATTCAGTTGAGTGTGGTGTACTGCAGGGCAGCTGGCTAGGGCCATTATTGTTTTCTGTTTTTACAGATGACTCATCAGTATACACGTCCGCTGCAACAGTAAAATAAATAATTGAGACACTTAACACAGAGCTCCAGTCAGTTTTAGAATGGGTGACTAGCAATAGGCTGGTGCTAAATATCTACAAAAATGAAAAGCATAATTTTTGGGACAAATCACTCGCTCAACGCTAAACCTCGTTTAGATCTATTATTGAATAATGTGGTTATTGAACAAGTTGAGGAGACTAAACTGCTGGGTGTAACCCTAGATACAGTAGCAAGCTGTCAAGGTCAAAACATTTAGACTCAATGGTTGCTAAAATGGGAAGAGTTCTGTTCATAATATGGTGCTGCTCTGCCTTTTGGACATCTCAGTCGACCAGACAGGTCCTATAGGACCTAGTTTTGTTGCACCTGGACTACTGCCCAGCTGTGTGGTCATGTGTGGCAAAGAAGGACATAGGTAAATTGAAGTTGGTCTAGAACAAAGCAGCACGTATCACACTTAAATGTACACAAAGGGAAAGTGTCAGTAACATGCATGTCAGTCTCTCCTGGCTCAAAGTTGAGGAGAGATTGACTGCATCACTATTGGTATTTGTGCGAGGTATTGATGTGTTGAAGGTACCGAACTGTCTGTTCAAGCAGTTGACACACAGTTCGGACACTCATTGGTACAACACAAAACATGCAACCGGAAGGTCTCTTCACAGTGCCGAGGTCCAGAACAGAGGCTGGGAAACACACAGTATTAAATAGAGCTATGACTACGTGGAACTCTCTGCCACCCCAGGTAACTCAAGCTAGCAATAAAATAAGTTTTAAAAAACGGATAAAGGAACACCTTAGTGCACAAAGGGGACTGTAAAGAGATAGACATTTTATATATATTGTATTGTAATTTGCACTATATTATATATTAGACCTAAATAGTATGTGTATGTAGTGATATGTAGGCTATGTGTAATATTTTGAATGTAAAATACCAAATTAATTTGTATTACTGTAGAACACAACGTGCTATATAAATGCAATCCATTGTTATTGTCATCCTGTAAGCCACACCTCCTAAACTCAGCCAATCTGTGAACAGGCAGAAATATCCCCTCTAAAAGACTACCTACACTAGGATGTTATTGATTTTGAAACTCATTCATGTCCACTGAGGAATGAGGCTGCTACTGTTACCCTGTAGAAACAGTGTCCCTCCTCAGCCCCATGGTTTGTTTCCCAACCTAACTTGGGATTGTGTCATGTAGTCCTGGCATTATTGAGTAGCAGCACAGCCTTTTGCGTAATGTTCGCTGCAGTTTAAGGCCAAAGTTTATGGGGCAAAATAAACTGAGGGCCCAGGAAGAGGAAAGGAGAGAGAAAACACAGTCACACAAGATGTTCCTCCCCTCATAAAGAAGCTGTAAAGGGAATTTCCAGGTGAAACAAAAAGGAGAGCAGTCGTTGGTAAAGTCAAACAAAAATCAACCTGGTTTAATACAAGTTGCAACAGGGAGACAACCTGCAGCATGGGAGCATAGAAAAATGTCTAACGAGCCATCTCTGAGCAGGCCATTATATCACATACATTCTGTAAACACATAACAAAAGACATAACACAAGGAAGTGAACCACAGTCTCACAGAATACAATAATAGCCCGTGTGTCCTCAGAACTGGCACCTTTAGACTGGAGCCAACAGCATCAGCAGATAGAACTGTTCATAACATTCAAGTCTAGTGACCATCAACCTTGCACAAACAGAATCATGTGTATTACAGAAAGAAAAAGTATATTACAATGTGTTAATAATCACTTAACTGAATGTGAACTTCATTCATCTTAAATGTCCCTTTACACAAGCCCTACAAGGAAACTAGCACAAAGCATGCTTCTCATGGCAACTTTACAGTTGATAACAAATAGGTAAACAATAGAAAGAACATGACCTACAAGTATGGGTCATGGCAATAATCCAACATATTTTGCACAACCATTGAATTTGAACATATGAAATATTTTTAGTGTAGTATATTTAATTGATCATTTTTTAGAACTTGCTCAAGCTTGTTTTAAACATTGTGAGACAGCAATCCATTGCACATGACCAAAATAAATGGAATCACTCTTTTACTCATTGTGTCAATGTTGCTTAGGCTTAACTTGCTCTTGAAGCAACAGGGAAGATAACGCATTTGAAAATCCTCAGAGAGAGTTATTTCATTATCACTGCTGTGAGAGAACATTGATTGGCTGTGTATCACCTCAGCAGTTTCTGAAATGTGTCGATGCTAAGTCACGACTCACAAGATAGCATTGTACTTGGGGAGGACGAATATCACATGAATACACATTAGACATGGCAAAATATATAGAATTGCAAGAAAATGTACTTTGAAACTGCTAAACTTTCTCTGCACCTGTGACAAAATGTGTAGAATTGCAGGAAATAAACATGATGGGTGTGAACAGTTTTTGTCATGAACAGTTATTGTGCCCATAGAAATAGACGTGGGGTGTTCCCTAATGCTGGAAGGGGGGGGGGCTTGTTTGAAAATATTTGGGGACCCCTTTTTTAAATAATCCCACTCCTCACCAAAAATGTAAAACGTTCCTAAACAACACTTGCACTTGACCCCTCCTAGCTCTGACTTTTCTGATAACTACTTTATTGAGGAAATGAGTACTTACTATACCTGTGATGTGTGGTTGTCCCACCTAGCTATTTTAAGAAACTGTAAATTGCTCTGGATAAGTGTCAGCTAAATTACTAAAACGTAAAAAATGAAAGCAATCCACTCTCGCCCAGTTCCATTTCTGTCCCCTGTCCTTTCTCCTAAAACCAATCACTCAGATTTCTTATAACTAGTAATATCAGATCTGTGAAGAGTGAAGTAGACGAGACGGCGTTAGGAAAGAAGGAAGCCAAATGAACTGAATTTGAATCAGGCCTGTAAAATACACACGTCACCCCAGCCCATGTGATAAACTGTCTGTTGCTGTGTTTCGGGGGCGAGTTCTCAAATGACTGGATTATTCGAGAAATGGGCGGAGACAATCGTGAGATTATAAATGCTTGTTGGGCTGCGATTCGTTCACCTTCCACACACTCACGATCTGGCAAATCCTCGACCGTCGCTGCGGCTTAAACGAAAGCAGTGTGTCAAACAACGGTGTTTACGCTGGAGCTCTAAAACAAGACAAGAGGGTAAATTAAACGTAGGTTGTCGACAAGAGGCTAGTTACTTTTGCTTGACGTCCTTTCTACTCGGCGTTATTCGAAATTAAAGCTTCTGGCGGTGGTTTATTGACAGCGTTAGCATAGCTAATGTTACAGTAACAGTTAACGTTAGCTATCTGTCTAGCCACGTCGTTTAATTGACTTAAAATCTCATACCATATTGTTTCACGCTTATATTTTTTTGTCGGATGACGTTGGTATTTCATTATGGGTAGGATATTGATTTAATTGATTGATTTTAGTTAGCTAGTTGACTAACTGCGTATTCGTGTTACTGTGCAGTGTCCAGTGTGCACATACGCAGCTAGTGTGTTCAATTAGCGTGTTTTTAATGTCAGACAACGGGCCATGCTGCGATACTTAACTATCGAAGTATTCTTAAATTATTTCACTTCTTGATCTTGATCTATGGCTTAGGCTATTATTGACCACTATTCCCGATTGTTGTCTAACGTTATGCTATACATGTTTTTAACACAGTGCTCCGGTTAAGCCCTGCATCTTGACCAGAGAACGCGGGGATCATTTGCTTCAGTCTGAAGAAATATTTTGTATTTACATACTGCAGCCGCCATCAGTCCTTCATAATAAGCTTTAATCGATGCAAAATGGTGCAAAATAAGATCACCGAAGTCACTGGATTCCATCGCTCTTTCAAGGTGAGTTACTGTTTCTATTAGGTTGCGTTGGTTACAAGATGGATACGTGGGACTAGGCTGCATCTTGCAATATTTAACTACATCCTTCTATATTTAATGACATCTGTCTTCACATTTGGGTGACAAACGTGTGTCCTTACCACCAATGTTCACAGTTCACAAGTGCAAATGGGTAATGACCGAGTTGTCTAGGGAACGGGTCTACTTGGACAATGTTAAATGGCACAACAGATTGAGTGAAATTTGGTTCAGATGCTGTTATTGGATATGAAGCCTTGGTACAAGTGGGCAGTGCACATCATTTTTCACTGGACATCTTATCAGCTGTGAAATTCTTAAATTGATTCCAATATTGTAGTGGATGCCATGAGACCATGGCCGCTGGAGCTAATGGGTTGATCATTTTATCATACAGTTTTATGGGTCCTTTTGAATGCTGAACTGTTATTAGTTGAAATTCACACATGTGTTCTCATCTAGGGCCCACATCCCTTTGCGGGTGACGAATTCACAAATGGTTCCCTCCTTAATTCAGACTTCAATTTTGATTTGTCAAATAGACATGGTAAGTGTGTTTGTTTTTGTTTTTTTACTGAACACTTACTCCAAGAGGCCAATGTCAGCATCCTGGGACACCAACTCAGTAGTAGCATTTCCAATGTTAAGTAGCACCCTAGTATTCATACAGGTTTTTGTGATTGTGTAGATATTACCTCCAGCAAGCCTATTGACATCCCTGATGCCAAGAAGAGAAATAAGAAGAAAAAGCGTTGCAGGGCAACTGACAGCTTCTCTGGCCGATTTGAGGGTGAGTCATTTTCTTATCTCATCTAAAGGACAGATTCTCTAGATTATGGTACAACATATTTTATCTGAATTGTTTTAAATATACATTTGTCCCACCAGATGTCTACAGCCTGCAGTCAGAGGTTCTTGGAGAGGGGGCTTATGCAAGAGTACAGACCTGCATCAACCTCATCACCAATAAGGAATATGCTGTCAAGGTAAGATGTTTCTCATGCTGCACAAGTTCTCAAAAAAGGAACCCCAGTGTAATGTGTGCCTGAACATGTTATTGTCTTGAGTGGTTTGTTTCAAATTTGTGGATGAGGATGTTTTTAGGAATGGTTGGAAGCTCTCCCAGGATATTGCGACCCTCAGAGGATAATGTTTAAGTGTCACGCTCCTGACAAGGGCCTGTGACTGCTGTCATCTTACATTTCACTTCCTTGCTGCTTTGGCATGTGATCAATATGGAGATAACTGCACATGGTCACCTGATCATTAGCCCCACTGGGAGGAATTGCTATGGAAATGTAGACCCTGAATTAATTTAATGGTTTTAGTGGTATAACTTATAGAAACACTTGAGGGTGTGGACTACATCAATCTCCTCTCTGTCATCTAAATTTGTAGCATGTATTCTTGGAAACTTGTTTGGGACGTTGTTCAATTCCCTAGACAGATGTCGTCATGTTTGTTCTGTTCAGCCCTTTGAAACGGATGTCTGAGGCTCTCACTCAGTGTTGTGCTTCTGCTGTAGTTTTATGGGCACTGGGGGCCTAGCTACTGCTAGCACAAACTTCCCCTCAGTGTTTTTCTGACTCTGCCTGCCAATCCGAGCCAGCGGAAGGCTACATCCACCCCCTCTCTTTGCTCTCATTCGTCAGCCAGGCTCCTAGTAGTGAGAACATTGTGTACTAGCAGCAGTGCCAAAACATGGTATGGGTTATGACCTAGGGTGCTCACACTTTTTTTTTCTCGAATGTTCATTTTATTTTTTTGCAATAAAGGGATGTAGATAAAGTGTTTTGGATGCATGTGCCTTGCTGCTTTTTCTCTCTTGCCTTGAGCAAGTAAATGTTGTGAAATTCTTTTTTGGCAGTTTTTCATTTTACAGAAGTATTGTAAGATTTTGTTTGTTCCATATTTTGTATGGATTCCTTGTATACTACTGAAAGACTGTTATTTTTGCATCCAGTATATTAATGGTATTTGTTCCCTTTCTAATTAACATACTGGTGTTAAATAGTTTACTATAGAGGAGTCCCTTGAGGAGAATTCTAGGGGGAGGGGTGTGGGAGAACCAATGACTCGAGGTCAGTTGGGTCTAGGAGGGAACTTCAACTGCCCAGATGTCCTTGCCAGACACCCCTCCCCCTCTAGACAGCTGGATGGGAGGCGGGGGCTCCTCGTGTTGCAATCCCAACAAAATCCAAAGCTGCAGGAAAACAAACTCAAAGGAGCCTGCTTGGCTAGCTGGCCCCTTTGAGTTTGGCATCCTCTGGTCCTGCATAAGGAGTTCTCCTGGGCGTTCATACATCTGATTTACAAACCTGCAGTATGACTCAATGGGGCCCTCCTAAAGCCATGCTGCAGGGATTTATAGCCCCTGGAGGTGATGGGTGACTGTTAGCAACAGGACAGTAAAACCCCCACAACCCTCCAAGGACAAAGGGCGCTCACCCCACAGCGTTAGCTCTTCATTTAGCTATCAATTTTTCCATTATCAGTTCATCGATACTGGTGTCTGCTCTGCTACATGTAGGCTACTCGTTGGTTGTGATCAGGAGAAACTCACTGGTTGGGTGCAGCGTCTTTTTAGAACAGTCCCTAGGCTTTGGGAACACAGGCCCCTAATCCTAGACACTCATTGTGCTCTGACCCGGTGGGGTTCAATGGCAGCCCTAATCCAGCTAGCAGGAAGAGCGTCACGTACACCCTCAGACAATGAGAGGGTGGCTGGAAAATTCAGGCCTTTGCTTTTGGTGTCAGCAGTCTCCCTTGGCTGAGCAACAAGCTGGGCTGCCAGGCAGCAACCCGCAGCACTAGAGCTATATTTAGTCATTGCTCTATTGTCAATACAACTCTTTGGGAACACTTTGCCTGTTGCTTTGTAATTTCATGGCACAAGCATGGAAGGTTGGAATATGGTATACATATGTATACAATATTTAGAGGTGTGCGGCCTTGATTCTCCACCCGTTGGCTCTCTGGGTGGGTAGGCACTTGGCAGACCCCAGAAGTAGGTTAACCCTTCATCCTAACTGTGCCTAAAGGTTGGAAGGTGAGAAGTGAACCTAAAGGCACAACGGTATATTTCCAGTCTTTACACAGTATATTAATAGGATTTTATACATGTGTGATTGTTACCCCAGCGGCCCTTAAGTCAGACTTCTCCATTCCAGATCATTGAGAAGAGACCTGGTCACAGCCGCAGTCGCGTCTTCAGGGAAGTGGAGATGTTGTACCAGTGCCAGGGTCACAGGTAAGATTACTGATTAGACGCACAACAACGGGGACTTCTGAATAATATATTTGAGTGGAAAGCAGCTTACCTCATTAGCCCTTCATGGCACTGTAAATGAGCAATGCACTGAGCAAAGTCTTGATAGTCATTCAATAAATTCCTTGACTGACAAATCTTTTTAAGTAATAACTGTCGTGTGATTAGTTTTGACCAGTGTCCTGTTTCCTTCACTGCAGAAACATCCTGGAGCTAGTGGAGTTCTTTGAGGAGGAAGACAAGTTTTACTTGGTGTTTGAAATGCTGAGAGGAGGTGAGTGCTTCATACAGGATTTAAAGGCTTTAAAAGTAATATGCACCATTTCCTTCTGCATGCGTCACATATTGAATTTCTTAGTTGGTCTTAATTAGGGTGGCAAAATTCTTGCAGCTTTCTATAAATTCCCTGGTTTTCCAGAAATCCCGGTTAGAGGATTCCTGGAATAAGGGGGAAATCCGGTATCATGCAACCAGGATTTCTGGATAACCTTGGAATTTATTGAAAGTTACAGGAATTAAGCAACCCTCATCTTAATACAGGCACTTTTAATACTTGCAATGTGATAGGGTTGAGCAAGGTAACAAGTGTGGCGTTAACCTGCAGGTACAGTCCTGGCTCACATTCACAGGAGACTACACTTCAGCGAGCAGGAAGCCTGCGTTGTGGTGCAGGACATCGCCAGCGCTCTGGATTTCCTGCATAACAAAGGTACGTCTGCTACAACCGGGTTGAGCCACAGACCAGGGCTTGCCTGGCAGGCCAAGGGGGTGGATGGGGTTTCATATGGGGACTGGGAAGGGCCTGGTGCTGGCATCTGGAGATGGGCTGGCTGGCATTTATCATGAGAGCTTTACAATGCAAGGCTAGCTGATCTGGTTTCAGCAGATAAAAGGCTCGGCCCACTTTAATCTACTTCTGGGTAGAATAACAAATGGTTCAAAGGTCTTATGTTCCCTCAACACCTGGGCTGTTAAGTGAAAGCCATGGTTCCCATTTGATCCCTAGCAGTGGCCCAGGCTGGTCATTTGACACTTACTAAAACGCATGCCCACCCCTTCTGTCTATTGCCTAATTATACATGCATCAGAATGACTCTGCTTTTCATTTTTACAGGAATGGCACATAGAGATCTGAAGCCGGAGAACATCTTATGTGAGCATGCGGACAAAGTAAGTTTCCATTTACAGGTGTCTGATTTGTAGATATCTGTAGCCACTAGTGTATTGGCCACTCTAATCTGGAAGTATGATTACGCAAGAAGGCCTGGGGGGGGGGGTGTATATGGCCAATATACCACGGCTAATAGCTGCTGTTAATGCCTGGCACAACGCAGAGTGCCTGTACACAACCCTCAGCTGTGGTATATTGGCCATATATCTCAAACCCCCGAGGTGCCTTACTGCTATGAACCGTTTACCAATATAATTAGAGCAGTAAAAATCACTTGTGGTATATGGTCTGAATACCACGGCTGTCAGCCAATCAGCATTCAGGGCTCGATCCGCCCAGTTTGATTGGCCATAAATTGCTTTCTGTCAATCACACTCAATGGAGCTGTAGCCCACAACCAGCACCCTGGTCAAATCTTTTGAGAAACAGTAGAATTGTTTTGTAACATTTTTAAAATGTACCCATTTCCCTTCCTTTACAGATTTCGCCTGTGAAGATCTGTGACTTTGACCTGGGTAGTGGGATCAAGCTAAACAGCGACAGCTCTCCCATCTCCACCCCAGAGCTCCTCACTCCAGTAAGTCTGTCTACTACACTCTGTTCAGCCAGTGTAGTTTTGAGTCCGTGTAAATAGGCCTGTGGCAATGCTTTGGGCAGGAAACAGAAATTATATGGAAAGCAGAGGTGGTGTGACGATTGGCACAGCAAAGCCCCAGTGAAAGCTTTCTTGTGCCGTTTTCTGAGGCAGGGTGGTTTTACAATTCTGCTCCCTATGTAGATTGGCTTTCCTGTACGGTATTGGACAAGCCCAGGTGGCGTCACTTGCAGGAAGCCCTCTCATTGGAAACCAGGGAGAAGGTGTGCTGGTATCTAAGGACAAAGTTAACTGTTGGCTGGTTTCATTGTAATGATGGGGATTGACTCTCAGCCCGTGTAATAACACATACACCTTTGGCACGCTCTCCTATCTGGCAGCTCCTTTGCTTAGGTATCTGAGAAGCACTTATCAGCTTCATTGAGATTCCTAAAAGTCTAATGTCCACATCCTGCTACTTATCAGTGGAAATGTTGAGGCACATGGGGCTAGGCTATGATGGGTTAAGGCAAAGTTTCATTAAAAATAAAAACTGCCTTTAAAACCTGACCGGCACAATGTTACTGGAATGCTTCAAATGTAAAGGGCAGCCATCCCATTCTGTGCCTCCTGTCAGAGGGAGATGGATGTGAGCAGGTGACCCAGATGACCAGGCTAGTTGGAGGGAGTAATGTAGGAGGTGGGGGATTTTGCATTGTAACCTGACCTAGCTTGGGTAGCCTGTTGGCAGGCCAGCCCTGGCCTGCACAATTTGTGGGTATTATAGTTTGGCCCATGTTGGAGACAGACAGGGCGGTGTCCCCCTCTGTGATCTTGGGTCTCAGCTCTCAGGGCAGTCTGAGGATAGCCGTGTTTGCATCTCCCCCCTGTCCTCTGGTTTCAACAGACTGGTCTTTTATCAGAGTTTGACCTGGCCCTGGGTCAGACTGACGGACCTCTTTAAATAAAGGTATTTTGTAATTCCTGTGTAAAGAACTAGATATAATATCCTTGAGGAGGCAAGGCTACAGGGAACAGATTGCGCATTTGCGCAGACCGTGAGGCCAAACCATGCTACAGTGTGTGGAAGTGGTTGAATGAAGCTTATTTTCCTTAACAGTAATTGGAACAAGACCATGTCTCCTGTCACTGATCCTCTGCTACATTCCCCTGGTAGCACTTGAGCTATAACATTGCCACCCACCCTGGTCTCTGCTCTTGCACTGTAATCTCCACCCACTTTCTCACCACATTTGTGCAAGCCTGCATTTCTCTTTGTATTCATAACACAAAAGCCCCATGTCTAACGGTTGTTCTAGATAAATTGCTCTTGTGCCTACTAGCAACTGTGCTTTGATTGGCTGAGCCAAGGGGAGAGGGAAGGAGTGCGGGGGAGTGGTGTGTGTGTGCACTGCTCATGTGCCGCTCCCTTGTTTATCCTAGTCTCTGTTCAGGCCAATCTTATCTGATTTTTTTTCCTGACATACTTTTCCCCTTTTCCCCACACTTAGTGTTATTCCCCAATGTTTCATAGTATTTACAGATGTTTTCATGTGCTTGAGTAAATTGAATTTGAAAGAAAGCCAGGGCTGCCTCCCCCCCCCAAAAAACCTTGGTCAACCAAGAGCCGTCCACATTTCGACCAATCGATTGGTCGAAATGTTTAAAAGTATTTTTCTGTGTTAAGAACTACATATGGACTGAGCTTGTCTGATGCTTTAAGCACACTGATTAAATAATAAAGACACACAAATGACTGGCGCTTGATGGTCACTTAAATAAAATGACAGCCTGTGACTGGCCCTTGTTTAAAGAAGTCCGATGTGTGGATGACATTGTACTTATTGTGGAAACTACTGGAGTACAGGGAAAAAGGAGGGTAAAGGCTCAAGTGTTGTGAGCATTGTGCCAAACAGTTGCTGTTAGATTACAATTTCTCACCATTTGGATCAGTTTAAATACTAAAGTGTTCCAGTCTGTTCTAACAAATGTATAAAGCCTTTATTACAGCAGACTGAACAGTTTAATGCATTCTTGAATTGCGGTTTATTTATTGTTTAGACTAATTTGTCACGTTTCATTTTTTTAAATGCTCGATTGCATTTAAAAGCATGAATGATTGATTCAGTAGCCTATATATTGAAAAATGGGTCTATGTAAAGGTATTAAGACTAAACAGGACACTTAGGCCTACAGCTTGACGGTGGTTTAACAAGGATACTATACAAAGCCTATTAATGATATGTATTATAATGTCAACAACAATAAGGAGATCAAGAAAAAGGATGGTATAGGAGCAAGTGCTTCATGTATGTGTTATGAGGTGATGATAGAATGCAATATTTTTCTGCCTGTTTGGAACTGGGTAAACACTAAATTATAAATACCATTCTGTTCTAACATACATTTTTTTAAGGTAAGGGCTGTTTCCTCATTGCTGCCTCGTCTGAATTGTTCTCATCCCAATATCCTGGTTAACTTTGCTATTATGCACATAGCAATACAGGGAAAGGTGTCAATTTTAGTGCACTGAAGATTGTTTCAAAACCGGACTGGGAACATATCCAACTATGGAGAAAGTGCATTTGTTATAAAATATTAGATTATTGTGTTGCATCATAATTTGAAATACTAAAACCATATAATATTTCAGTATCACATCTTAGAGTGTGCTGTGCCATCCCCTTGGCCTCCAATGGAATAGTCCACTGAGACAGGCACTAGTCAGACAAATCCTGTGCACCATGGGATTTATTTTTATAAGCGTAAATAATCTCGGTTGCCAACAGCCTGTTGACTGTCCTATAGAAGTCCTATAGAAAGCACACTTAGGCAATGTTGTGGTTACTGTACTTGTAGCGGTTGAGCCTTAAGAGTGTTTACTTTCAGTGAATGGTCTCTTTTTTGATCATGTTAAAGTGGTTTCTTGATAATTTAGTGGTGTAATCAGGTCTGCATGAGGCTGTGTACACATACAGGCATGTGGTGTACCTTGATGCTTCAATGTAACGTTGGGCTTCCTGATCCAACTCTCAAATGTGAGTTATAGATTTGTCATTCTAATTGAAAGCCAGTCTAAGTGGTAGATCTGTTCTGTGCTCTATTTCTATGCTCCCTGTTTTCTGTCTTGATTTTGTACACCATCTGAAACACTATACAATGCTTTGTCACAAACTGAAATTGTTGAAATACATTTCCCTAAACTGGAAATGGGGCAGGGATTCTGTTTACTGCAGCTTTAAGGGGAATTCACACGACTTTTCTGACGTTTGCCAGGCGCTGAGGTGCTAATGAAAGACCAGCGCCTCTTTCTGTAAGCTGTCAAGCAAAGGCAGCTGGGTTATGAGTTGACTGGTCATATGGTTAGGAAAGCTCCAGGTTGCGGTGATTTCTGCCAACCAATCCTCAATGTCGACTGATTAGCCACCATCTCTGTCACCGCAGGCAGGATTAAAGAGTCGAAGACTGATGCAAGTCTTCATCCTGCTGGTGCAATACTATTGAAGTATATCTGCTGCTCTACAAATCAGTTGAGCAGAGCTCCCTCACCTTATCCCCTTTTGCTGTCCCATATCCTTGTCATGCCCAGAGCAGTCATAGGCTGGCTAGCTCAGGTTACTGGGCTTAGCCATGTTTTTTTTAAAGGGGCTCTGAAACACGAGTACTTTTTGATTATCATACTCCCATTCCTCCTCAAAAGCACCTTGGTGGACAAATATATTTTGTTCCATGATGCTAGGCAGGGCAAGCCCATTTTGTTGAGTTCTGATATCATCAAAATAAATCAATTGCAGTATGTTTTTGGAGTCATTCAGTATTTTGTTTTTTAACTTAAGTACTATACCATTGGAAATGTTCAATTTATATTCCTAAAACTTAAGTTGAAAATGATGTCACTGCTTTCTGTTGATGAAACATTTTGACAAATTGCCCAATGTCAACAGTTTCACTGTCCAATTATATAACCAATATGCAGAAAGTTTATACGTCTACATATGTGCATAATAATCATATTACTTGTATTTTTTTCAACGAGCACCGTATACACTGCACACTTACTAAAAACCCTGTTTTGGCAAGTCACTAATCGGCAAATAAAAAAAATTAGAGCGGAAATCGGGTTGTACACGCTTTTGAAACTAACGCATGTGTTCGTCACGTTAGACAATTTGTAGAAGACTGCTAGCTGCATTTTGAAGTGTTGCGTTTTGATTCAAGTATGTCGCCAATGCGGTAACGCAACACTGTTTTGGCTAAATCACTTCCATCAATCACGCTGAAATCAATAGAACAGGGCATACATTTTGGTGTAGCACTGTTGAATCTAACACTATTTAAAGGCCACACGGAAACTTGGAATAAACTATACATGGTTGGTTACAACTTGTAGAAAGGGTATCTATTTTATGTTGGATGTTCATTTCGGGAGGCTGCACTCTCTTAACTTAACCAATCACGACACGCCTTAACGTCGAGATCGGTGTCCCTTCCATGGGACAGTTGCGCTAACGTAGGCTAATGCGATTAGCATGAGGTTGTAAGTAACAAGAGAATATCCTAGGACAGACATCTGATATTGGCATGAGGCTTAAATTCTTGTTAATCTAACTGCACTGTCCAATTTACACTAGTTATTACAGTGAAAGAATCCCATGCTATTGTTTGAGGAGAGTGCACAACTTTGAACATGAAGTTATTAATAAACAAATTAGGCACTTTTGGGCAGTCTTGATACAATGAACCATTGCATTTCTGTTCAAAATGTTGTATCAGGTTAACACTTTGCAAATACACTGATGCCATCTAGTGGCAAATCTAAATTGCACCTGGGCTGGAATAATATATTACGGCCTTTGCATTTCAAAGATGATGGCACAAAAAAATACAAATGGACAGTTTCTTTTACCAGATCTATTGTTATCTCCTACATTCCTTTCACATTTCCACAAACTTCAGTCTTTCCTTTCAAATGGTACCAAGAATATGCATATCCTTGCTTCAGGGCCTGAGTTACAGGCAGTTAGGCAGATTTGGGTATGTAATTTTAGGTGAAAATTGAGCCTTAAAAGGTTATTAAGATATCACTTGACAACTGTTGGCTGTTATTTAAGTGACAGTTTGACTGTCAAATCCATGTATTGGCGTGTGTGGCCAGCGTGACACAATCAACAGAAACCAAAGCTATTGATCTGGTTTGAGCTATCAAACTTATCCTCATGACTTAACTTTAATACTATCACCAATCTGCGTTAAAGGTGTGTAATTCCAATGTTATGGGGTGAAAATTCAAGCTTGCGTAAGGTAGGAACACAAACTGCCCACTTTAGGAAAATTGGTGTAATATACTTCATTCCTTAATTTAAAGGCAAAATAGCTCATAAGGTAAGTTAGTTTGAGAGTGGGAAACATACCATTACAACAATGACTTATTTTATCAATCAACCATTTAGAGTCAAATTCAGTTTACCTCAAACGGGGTGGTGTTGTCAGCAGCCAGCTCCTCCAGACATGACTATGGTTGTGGGGGTTGGAGGGGCTTGTGGCTCGCTGGCCACAGACAAGGCTTTGTCTGCGCTCAGATTCCTGCCCTGCAAATTGCATTACATAAGGGTGCAGCGGGATGGTGCTCACAAATCAACTTTTAGTCACATGTGCCGAATACAACGGGTGTAGACTTGTTAAAAAACGCTTCTTTTTTTAAAATTATGTTTTTAAATTGGATATCCGAAACAAATATACTTGCAGTGAAGGCGCTCAACAACTACATACCAGTCATCCAACACTCATTCAGAGCGACATGGAAGCATCCAGGGTCAATGCCCTGCTCAAGGGCACGTTGACAGATCTCCCACCAGGCCAAAAACCGGAACCGAAACATTAAGACCCCTCCCCCCTCCACAGTTCCCCAATAGCAGTCCCTCAACCATTTGAGACCCCTCCCACAGCCCCCCCCATGCACCAACAACCAGGAGAATGAATTTAAGAGAAAAAAGAAAGCCAAGAAACCACGAACAACGTGAAATAATAAAATGAATTCCTTTAAAACAAAGGACAACTAAAACCATAATAGCAATGCGGACTGTTTGCCTGACACTATTACATGTATGCGCTTATTTAAATGAGTGTATATGCATGTGTACAAATGCCTGCATGGCATCAGCCTCATGCACACCGGCATTAGTTATAAAAACACTGACAGTGTCATTCAAACATACTTTTTTATTGTTTTCGTTTTTTTATCACTTGTATTAGGATGGTCAATCTCCTGCACAGCAACTCCACTCCAACTTGTCTCCAATTCCAAGTGTAGACCTTACAGTGAAATGCTTACTTATGAGCCCCTAACCAACAGTGCAGTTAAAAAAAATACGGATATGACTAAGTAATTAAAGATCAGCAGTAAAAAGAATAAGTGTGTGTATGTATATATATATATATCACACACGGGGTGTGCCGGTAGTCAATGTGCGGGGGCACCGGTTAGTTGAGGTATGTAGTCATTAGTTAATTAAAGGGACTATGCATAGATGACAAGAGTGGCGGGGTGGTGGGCAATGCAAATAGTCTGGGTAGTCATTTGTTCAGGAGTCTTATGGCTTGGGGGTAGAAGCTGTTTAGAAGCCTCGTGGACCTAGACTTTGTGCTCAGCTACCGCTTACAGTGCTGTAGTAGAGCAGTCTGACTAGGGTGGCTGGAGTCTTTGACAATTTTTAGGGCCTTCCTCTGACACCGCCTGGTATATAGGTCCTGGATGGCAGGAAGCTTGGCTCCAGTGATGTACTGGGCCATTCGCACTACCCTCTGTAGTGCCTTGTGGTCGGAGGCCGAGCAGTTGCCATACCAGGCAGTGATGCGCTCGATGGTGCAGCTGTAGAACCTTTTAAGGACTGTTGTGAATGTTGACCTGTCTAAAGATCTTACTAACATCAGCGTGATTAGTCTTCCGGTACAGCTGGTGCTCTCATGCATGTTTCAGTGTTATTTCCCTCAAAGCGAGCATAGAAGTAGTTTAGCTCGTCCAGTAGGCTTGTCACTGGGCAGCTCTCGGCTTTGCTTCCCTTTGTAGTCTGTAATGGTTTACAGGCCCTGCCACATCTGTCGAGTGTCGCAGCAGGTGTAGTACGACTCTATCTTAGTCCTGTATTGAAGCTTTGCCTGTTGATGGTTTGTCGTAGTACATAGCGGGATTTCTTATAAGCTTCCGGGTTAGGGTCCCGCTCCTTGAAAGCGGCAGCTCTCGCCTTTAGCTCAGTGTGGATGCTGCCTGTAATCCATGGCTTCTAGTTGGGTTTGTACGTACGGTCACTGTTTTGAAACGACATCATCGATGCACTTATTGATTTAGACTGATGTGGTGGACTCAATGCCATTGGAGGAATCCCGGCACATATTCCAGTCTGCTAGCAAAAGTCCTATAGCTTAGCATCTGCTTCATCTGACAAGAGGCTAGCTGTGTGCCAACAGACCCTCTCCTCGGACCGAGGAATGGGATTTTTTTAAAGGAACACAAAGTCTGCTTCAAACCACCCCACAAAACGGAGCTGTTTAGAGCCCTGGTGCTTTAGCAGGCTCTCATTCCATAGCATGTTTGATTTTTACCAGAGGGGTGCTTGGGTCTCCTTCAACCAGAGCACTTTTCATGATAAAACTAGCCTATCAGCAGTGTTAAGCTCTGAGCTCTGGGTTTTGTTTCTGTGGTCAGGTGATTCTAACACCACAGATTTAATCTGTTCAGAAATGTGTTTTTGACTCTAGTTCCTTGAAAGGTTAAGCAGAGTTTTGGCCCTAAGGGAACTAAAACTAGAATCTTTCAAAAGCCGGCATTATTTTCCCAGGGGTTCATTTTCTCTGAAAGTAAGCCGAAGAGAAGGTCATTTGATCAGAGTAGGGCTAGCCAGCTCCTAAGGAATGTCTTTGTTCTCCTGTCCTGCAAAAACCAGCAGTGACCCATATCTCTTCACCGTGTTATGGAAAGTATTAACCCCATTTTGTTTGTCGGCGTTATGCAACTGTGCTTTCTTGGACTGCACCCCCTGGCAATTGTCTTTTCCTAGCTCGGTGTTGGGCCTAGTTCCACAGGCAATCATGCTGACCCTGTAGCCTGCTCAGTCAGTCCACTGAGCTTTGAGTGTGAAGAACAAGCTGTCGCACAGGGCCCTAGTATTCACTCACTGCCCTACCCTACATCATTGCACATGTTCTCCATGCCTCCTTGCATCTTCCAAAGAACAAATGTTTTGGAAAGCAGGGGCACTTAACTTCTTCTGGCTGCAAGGGAAAGTGAGTAGCCAGTGAAATCGTGCCCATTTCAAACGGCCTCCTACTCAATTCTTGCTCGTACAATATGGATATTATTATTAATATTGGATAGAAAACACTAGTTTCTAAAACTGTTGGAATTATTTCTCTGAGTGAAACTGAATTCATTTGGCAGCACTTTCCCTGACCAGGAAGTGAAATGTCAGAAATATGTGTTCTGTTCAACTTGATGCCTATATATGGTCATGACACTTAGGAGTCTACTTACACTCCATACGCCTTCCTCTTGGTCTCAAGAGGATGTGAGAGAAGAAATTTTGTGTTCATCTTGGTCAGGGGTGGAATAAAAGCTATTTCTTTGACGTGACCGTCCACTTCCGGTACTCTGAAACACGCGACAAGGAAGTGCCATTGCCTTCTGTTTTGCTGCCGTAATAGACAAACTATCCCCGGCTCGGAATTTTTTTGATACATGTGAACATATCATCGTAATGTATGTTTTTTCAATATAGTTTAATCAGATTACTTACATTTTTTCGGGAGTTTTGCCGTGTTCCGTGCTCTGACTGTTTACGTCGGAGAGATTTGTGCCACTCGGCTAGTGCCAATGCTAAGTGAAGAGGGAAATTTGCCATTCTGAATCCAAACAACGACTCATCTGGACAGAGGACACCTTGTTCAACATTCTGATGAAAGATCAGCAAAAGTAAGAGCCAATTTATGATGTTATTTCATATCTGTCGTGCATGTTGACTGGTCGTGGGCGCCCAAGTTTTTCTGTATTGCTGCTATGCTAATATCACGCTACATTTTGTTTGCGCTGTAAAACATTTAATAAATCGGAAATATTGTCTAGAATCACAAGATGCCTGTCTTTCAATTGCTGTACACTATGTATTTTTCAGAAATGTTTTATGATGAGTAATTAGGTATTTGACGTTGGTGTCTGTAAATATTATGGCTGCTTTCGGTGCAATTTCTGATTGTAGCTGAAATGTAAACTATGAATTATACCTGAAATATGCAATTTTTTGGAAAAAAACATATGCTATACAATAAATGTTATCAGACTGTCATCTGAGGTTGTTTCTTGGTTAGTGGCTATTTTTATCTTTATTTGGCCGAATTTGTGATAGCTACTGATGGAGTCATAAACTGATGGCGTAAGAATATTGGTGTCTTTTGCTAACGTGGTTAGCTAATAGATACATATTGTGTCTTCCCTGTAAAACATTTTAAAAATTGGACATGTTGGCTTGATTCACAAGATGTGCACCTTTCATCTGGTGTCTTGGACTGGTTAATGTGTGAAAGTTAAATATAAAAAAAAAAATATCTTTTGAATTTTGCGCCCTGCACTTTGAGCTGGATGTTGTCATAAGTGTACCGGTGTCGGGCTGCACCCCTAACAGGTTAAAGGACTCCATCAGTGTGGATAATCCTTCCCACTAGTGAGGAATGCCGCTGTCCAAAAACAGAACTTGTTCAGGGACATTGGACAGCATAGACTCACTTTCCTTCTCACTGTACCTACAGCGTTACACTCGGCTCTGTTTAACCGAAGCAGTAGCCTCAGGTGGGGCATTGACTGCTCCCAGCCCAGAGCTAACTAACCCTGCTGTCTCTGTCTGTTTCCTGCAGTGTGGCTCGGCAGAGTACATGGCTCCTGAAGTGGTGGAGGCCTTCAGTGAGGAGGCCACCAACTATGACAAGCGCTGTGACCTGTGGAGCCTGGGGGTCATCCTCTACATCCTGCTGAGCGGCTACCCGCCCTTTGTAGGCCGCTGCGGCAGCGACTGTGGCTGGGATATGGGAGAACCCTGCCACACATGCCAGGTAAGAAAGAAAGCCAAGGCCACCTCTGGCTGACCCAGATTCTCTTTCATTTGTTTAGTGTGCTTTCCAGAAACTGTATCCTGTTTAGGAGGAAGTGTAAGTATAATATTCCTAGGTGCACATTACAAATTTATAGCTGGGATCCTGTTAATGGTATCGATATGACAACAGCAAAAAAGTGCAGGGCGCCAAATTCAAAACAACAAATCTCATACTTAAAATTCCTCAGACATAAGTATTTTACACCATTTTAGAGAAACTTGTTGTTAATCCCACCACAGTGTACGATTTCAAAAAAGCTTTACGACGAAAGCACAACATATCATTGTTAGGTCAACGCAAAATCACAGAAAAACACAGCCATTTTTCCAGCCAAAGACGGGAGTCACAAAAAGCATAAATAGAGAATGAATCACTAACCTTTGATCTTCATCAGATGACACTAATAGGACTCATGTTACACAATACATATGTTTTGTTCGATAAAGTTCATATTTATATCCAAAAACCTCAGTTTACATCGGCACCATGTTCAGGAATGCCTCTAAAATATCCGGAGAAATTGCAGAGCCACATCAAATAACATAAATACTCATCATAAACTTTGAAAGGTACATGTTTTACATAGAATTAAAGATACTTGTTCTTAATGCAACCGCTGTGTCAGATTTAAAAAAAGCTTTATGGCAAAAGCACAATATTCAATCTGAGAACAGCGTTCAGCCACAAAAGGATGCCATACAGTTACCCGCCAAATTGTGGATTCAAAAATAGCATTATAAATTTTCACTTTGCTGATCTTCGTCGGAATGCACTCCCACAAGAAATTTTTGTTTTGTTCGGTAATGTCCAAATAGCTACTTTTGTCAGCGATTTTGGTTAACAAATCCAAAGTCACGAAGCGTGTTACCAAAAGCAGACAATGTCAAAGTTCTGTAATAGTCAGAAACATGTCAAACGATGTATTGAATCAATCTTTAGGATGTTTTTAACATCTTCAATGGTCCAACCGGAGAATTCCATTGTCTTCAGAAGTGCGATGGAACAGAGCTCCCTCATGTGAACGCGCATGGTCAGCTCATGGCAGAACTTACTCATTCCCCTCTCCTTCATCCCCACTTCACAGTAGAAGCATCAGACAAGGTTATAAAGACTGACATCTAGTGGAAGCCGTAGGAAGTGCAATATGACCCATATCCCACTGTGTATTCGATAGGCGATGAGTTGAACCTACAAACCTCAGATTTCCCACTTGTTTGGATTTTCTCAGGTTTTTGCCTGCCATATGAGTTCTGTTATACCCACACACATCATTCAAACAGTTTTAGAAACTTCAGTGGTTTCCAAATCTACTAATATAATGCATATATTAGCAACTGGGCATGAGTAGCAGGCAGTTTACTCTGGGCACCTTATTCATCCAAGCTACTCAATACTGCCATAAGAAGTTAACAAGACACTGACTTGTGCACAATTGTGAAATTCAAGCTCTGAGTTTCCCTACTATGTGATGGTAATGAAAGTTCTTATCCCTAGAACATGTTGTTTGAGAGTATCCAGGAAGGGAAGTATGAGTTTCCAGAGAAGGACTGGGCTCACATCTCCTCAAGTGCCAAAGACCTGATCTCCAAACTTCTTGT
This sequence comes from Salvelinus fontinalis, assembly GCF_029448725.1. Lineage (NCBI taxonomy): Eukaryota > Metazoa > Chordata > Actinopteri > Salmoniformes > Salmonidae > Salvelinus > Salvelinus fontinalis. The sequence continues at coordinate 39,657,248 of NC_074669.1, read as the reverse complement.
TAGAGATGCCAAGAATCGCCTGAGTGCCGGCCAGGTTCTGCAGCACCCCTGGGTGCAGGGGGTTAGTCTCGCTCTCTATACCCCCCCCCCCAGGCTCCTTAAACTCTATGTACATTTCAGTGGGTAGAATGGGTGGGGTTTCTTTTTTGTCTAACCACCTGCTAAAACATTTTATTTTTAGGGATTCTCTGACACACTGCCAACATCCATCCTACCTCAAAGGTGAGTTAATCTTTGAGTCCCTGAGGGATATGGGCTATGTTCTTCAGTATAGTGCATCCTGATCACCTCCATTATAAGAAAGTACAACTAGTGTAACTAAAATGTCAATTTCTGCATTATTTTTTTTTGTTTTGTTGCTCCTTCTACACTTTCAGGAACAGTGCCAAGGACCTGACGTTCTTTGCTGGCAAGGCAGTGGCCATGAACCGGCAGCTGGCTGAGCAGGCTGTGATGGCAGAGCAGCAGCAGCTTGACGAGGCTCCCACTGTCATCACAGCCAGCTCCACTTCCATGCACCTCTCCCCTCCATCCAACTCCAAGCTGGCAAAGCGCAGGCAGAGCCTGCTAAAGACGGGGCCTGTCTCTGCCTCCGAGCTCTGCCAGCTCCTCGCCCCCCTCGTCATTACGTCATCTGCCTGAATCACCGCCTTTGACCATCCGCACC